>NC_059268.1:20631683-20636683 GCF_017591435.1 Portunus trituberculatus | reverse complement strand
ACTGAAACATTTCTGCCACGCACTGCCTCTTCTTCCAATAAGCTCTAAAAGTGAAGCGGGTTTTTTTAATTAAGGGTGTTTTAACGGTACTATTGATAGATTAACAAAATATCTACATCATTAACAGGAAATTCAACCTAATAATCTCTGTAGCCTTTAAAAATAGTACTGGTGATGATAGAAGGGGTTTTAAAGATGTTTTTTTTTTACGGATTTAGTGAGAAATTAATGTCTCCACGTTATTAACCCCTTCAGTACTGGGACAAATTTCTACCAAGAATTTTGTTTAGAATAAGCGATTTTATTAACATTAGCAAGGGTCTGTTGAGGTCAGAAGATTAATGGCCAGAGTCTTCACTATTCTAATCCCTCACATAAGTTTCTGAAGCTGTAGAAAACCACCCAATAGTCGCCAGAGTGAATATGAAAACACGTCATGGTACGGAAGAGGTTAACACTCCACCACTTAAGAACACAACTAATCATCACAGTACAACGCTCTTGGGTACATAAATTTCCCAAGAGCTGACGGAAACATGGTAAAAAAAGCACAAAAAAGCTGAAGAACACTACGCCTGTGATGTCACCGAACACGCGGCCACACGTCACCTAATCCTTTCCTTACTTCGCCGCGCCACACCCAACACCCACGTCTCACTCTCAGCCTCTCAGTCTCTTCTCTATATATAAAAACACGGGTAGCTGGGCGTGGCTGTCCCCTCACTAGCTGCCCCGACTCCCGCCCTTCTAAAATGTTATTATTATACAGGATAACGAAGATGCTCTGGGCGAGGCCTCGGCGATGCGACACTTCTTCCGCGACACAAAGAATCGATTCCTACGCGTGTTATATTGGTGCTTGTTAATATTCCTCATTATTCATCGATACGGAGGCAAAAATATTGACGTGTTTTGTCCCAAGACTGCCACGTCTAGGACTGAGGACTTCTTGTAGCTTCCTTTGTTTAGTTTTGGTCTGTGTTTTGATGGCTTTATCGTATTGTTGGGGTTATGAAGCGTGTTTCCACTAATAGTTTAACTCCTTCAGTACTGGGACACATTTTCGCCTTGAGATTTGTGTACCGTTAGACCATTTCACTGACATTAGAAAGGGTCTATGGAGGTCAGAAGATTTATTGGCCACAATCTTCACTATTTTAATCCCCACATGAGTTTCTGAAGATGTAGAAAATCTCAACAAATAGTCACCATAAGGAATAGGGAAACGCGTTATGGTACTGAGGGGGTTAAACACACACACACACACACACACACACACACACACACACACACACACACACACAGCGGAAAGGAAGTGAGGCCGTTTCCTTATTAACAATAAAAGCAGCAGATGCAAGAGCAATGATAACGACGTTACTAATTTGATTGTGTGTGTGTGTGTGTGTGTGTGTGTGTGTGTGTGTGTGTGTGTGTGTGTGTGTGTGTGATAGAATAAATCCGTATTGCTTTTTTCTTCTTACAACCGACAGTAATAATAATAATAATAATAATAATAATAATAATAATAATAATAATAATAATAATAACGATGACAGTATTGTAACATTTGCAAATCTGGACCGGAAGTCAAACGAAAAGAAGAGATAAAAATAATGAAAACTATCACATGCAAATTTTCCAGAAAGAGAGAGAGAGAGAGAGAGAGAGAGAGAGAGAGAGAGAGAGAGAGAGAGAGAGAGAGAGAGAGAGAGAGTCACAAAGGCAGGAGCAGTAATGAGTCAGGAAAAAGTGAGGCAAAATTCTAAGGACGAGGAAAAATAGGTGAGGAGAAAATATTATGTCTTGTTTTGGAGGAAAAAAATAAAGACTGACACAAACAACAAAAACAACAAAAACAACAACAACTGATGATGATGATGATGACGTGTGTGTGTGTGTGTGTGTGTGTGTGTGTGTGTGTGTGTGTGTGTGTTAGGTGGATGCCCTCTCCCCCCTTCCCTTTCTCCCCTCTCCCCTTTCTCTTCTCTCCCCCTCACCTCCTCCTCCCTCGTGTGTCTTGCAGGGGAAGAGGGGGAGGGGGAAGAGGTCGAGGGGAAGGGGTAGAGAGGAAGGGGAAGGGGTGAGGTTAGAGAGCCAATCCCTTCGTCCTTTCTGTCTCTTTTCCTTCCTTTCTTTCTTTCTTTCTCTATTTTTCTCTTCTCTATCTAATTTCCTCTCTTTGTTTACTTTTCATCATCTCCTGTGTAAGAGTGTGTTTTTTTGCTCTCTCTCTCTCTCTCTCTCTCTCTCTCTGAAGTCATCTAGAGGCATTTATCCTTATGTCTAATAAATAAATAAGTAAATAGATCAATAAATAGAAAAATATTACATGTCTAACAAATTACATAATCATAATATAATTGAAAATGTGGAAATATAATTGAAATAAAAAATATAAATGAAAATATGGAATTCGTAAGTGCGGTAAAGAAAAGAAGAAATGGAAGAGTAGAAGTCACATATTAATTTTTCTAGTTATTATTATTATTATTATTATTATTATTATTATTCTCTTACCTTCGATATTTTTTCAGTAATTTGTTTTTTTTCCTATCTTTTCGTTTCCGTTTCTCTGTATTCGCCTAACTCCACGCTTATTATTATTATTATTATTATTATTATTATTATTATTATTATTATTATTACTCTTCTCTTCCCTTCGATTCTTTTTCAGTATTTTTGTTTGTTTACTTTTCTCTTATTTTTCATTTCAATTTCTCTTTATTCGGGAAAGTGCATTGCCTAACTCCACGCCTAAATAAAAAATAAATAAATAAATAAAATCTTCCCATGTATTATTTCTTTCCCTCAAATTTAAGACTTTGAGGGAAAATTTAAGCTCTTCATTCGTCACTTTTCTATTTTTTTCCCCTTTCTCTCCCTCACTTTCTCTTTTGAATCTCGTCTTTCTCCCTTACTGGTGCAAATTCTCCTGCCTTGTGTGTGTGTGTGTGTGTGTGTGTGTGTGTGTGTGTGTGTGTGTGTGTGTGTGTGTGTGTGTGTGTGTGCGTGTTTCTCCTTCCTTCGCCTTTACCTGCCATTGCTCTTTATGGCAGCTTTCCTCAGTTTACTTAATGAAAGAAACCTGCGTGCAAAATTAAGCTGATAAGGAAACAAAAGAAGAAAAGGGAATAACTGTCACCTGGTAAATAAAACGAGAGAGAGAGAGAGAGAGAGAGAGAGAGAGAGAGAGAGAGAGAGAGAGAGAGAGAAATAACACTCTGACAGAAGAAAGGAGATATGGTATGTGTGTGTGTGTGTGTGTGTGTGTGTGTGTTCGAGAATGAGGTGCAGACGACAACTCAAGCACACACACACACTCACACACACACACACACACACACACACACACACACACACACACACACACGATCCTAAGCTGAATGCAGGAAATGAAAATATATCACCAGAATCAGAGTAAGAAGAGGAAATACTTAGAAACCACGACCTCCAGAGAGAGAGAGAGAGAGAGAGAGAGAGAGAGAGAGAGAGAGAGAGAAAACACCTCATAATATTTCCCCACATTCACAGTCGTGCTTGAAGTATTAGTAAGAAAACCGATTGAGTAGAGTTGCTGCAGGAACGAAAGAAGAGGGCAGCAGGGCTTAGGTGCTTAGAGGCTTAGGATGGAGGCGATGTACTGTCCAAAGGGATACATAGCGGGAAAACCTACTCAGTTCTGATCCTCAAGCAAACACCAAGTGTCCATATTCTCTAACACTTTAGCGCCGCTCCTTCACTACTTCCCAAAGGCTCTAGTTGAAGTTGTTCGGGTTTCAAGGGTGTATTTTTTTTCTTTCTGTTAATGAAATTACATTGTTTTTACTGTATTAACCGGAGGAACACCCTTGAGATCCCGGCTGATAATCTGTGCGGCCTTTGAAAACAGTGGTGTTGAGAGGGCAAAGTGTGTCTGAATATGGGCCACAAAATCACTAGGTCAGTCCTTCATCCCTAGCGCACTTCACGCTCCTGGGCAATACTCACAATTTAGAAAACTTAGTCCTGGCTGGGTCATGAGCCAACAAGGGTTTCATGCGTGAGTCCTTTCCTTCGCAACACAGAGTTAGTGTGTTAGTATCAGCAGCGGGACGCGCCTCCTGCTGACCGCTGTGCTGCAACACCCGCGCCACACTTGAGGGTGGCGGCAGTGTCAGGCTTTTTTCTCCATGGTCGCCGCCCGGTTTGGGAAGGTCAATGGTTGCGAGCGTGTGAGCGTGAGGTCAGTGGTCGCTGACACTCGGCCACTCCCCATGTGCTGCGCGACACGTGAGTCACTGGACGAGGGCTGCTGCTGCCCGCGCCGCCGCGCGCTGCTCACCGCCACCGCCACGCAGCCCAACTTGTCGTACACGAAAACAATGAGCGTCACAAGGAAATTACAGGCTAGTTTTAGGTGATGCATCCCCCATTGTGGCTCCGTGGCAACAGTGGGTGCAGGTCGCGGGGGACGGGGCGGGGCCGGCCGTGTCTGGGGCGGTGAGGGACACGGGGCGTCCTTAGCCAGGCACAGCTTGAACATGTGTTATTGCAACCAATCACTTGCATTACGGACGCCTCAGCTTTGAGATTAGTGCCTTGGGAAACTTCTTACGTCTGGTACGTAACTACGATGGGAGGAGCGAATCCCGCAGCAATATACGCGGCTCGCGCCACGCCACTCGCTAGTGGCGAGCAGCCCGTGGATCTGCTACGACGTGTCCGGGCGTGCCGAGGCCGCTCATGACTCTCATGAAATAAATTACACATTACAATGTTATTGCTGGTCTGTAGCACCCCTCTCTAACCTGGCATAGACGGTGGTGGTGGCACGCTGGCGGGCAGCGCGATGCGGCGCCCACGTGGTGCCGCCCCTAGCAAGGCCCCTCAAAGGAAGGGTGAGCAGGGCAGGGGTCCTTGTCCTGGCACCGCGTGAGGAGGCACCGCGAGAGGAGCGCGTGGCGGTGGCGCTAGCACTCCACCTCAGCTCCTGGCGGCATACTGAAGAGAACTGCGATGCG
>NC_059268.1:20599183-20619183 GCF_017591435.1 Portunus trituberculatus | reverse complement strand
TCCTGTTCTTGTTACCTCTTCTCGGCGTTCATGTGCCTCGCTGGTTCATCTTGAAGTCCCGGTATCTCTTCCTCTTGTTTCTATCACACCTTTGGCTTTGCACTTTCATAACCTCTTGTTTCTTTCCTTCCCATTCTTACAATCTCACCATCGCCTTCGCTTTCATCACGTAATGGGGAAGGGGCGTATGTGTCTGGCAGCGGGGAGGTGTGGAGGCGGGGGCGTGGCGAGAGGCCCCACCAGCGCCCTGCCACGCCCCGGCCACGCCACCTGGCTGGTCGAGGCGCTGCTTCCCGCTCCGGCTGCTGTCACCAAGGAAGGAGAGGGAGGTGACAGGAGGGAGGAGCGTGGTACTGGAAGGTAGGGAAGGCAGGGAAAGTGGGTAAGGAGGGGCGTGAGACTGTGTGACCCGTATTGAAGGCCCGTATTCCGAAACGCTTTGCTCTCACCATCACTACTTTTCAAGGCTGTAGTTGCGGATACTCGTGTTTTTTAAGAGTATTTTCATAGTTCTGGTGATAGACTGGCAAGATTTCTAGTTTGCTCTAAGGGGAAACTGTCTTGATAACACGGCTATAGTTGTCTCTGTGGCCTTGGGAAATTGTTGTGATGAGAGAACACTGGCATTTGAAGCATAGCCAAGCACCTCCACTACTTCCAAAAGGCTGTAGACGAAGTGACACGTATTTTGAAGTTGTTTTTATACGTTTCTAGTGAAAAATTAACTAGATTTCTACATTATTAGCAGGAGAAACACTCTTGAGAAACCAGACTTCTATTTCAAAAGGCTCTAGATGAAGTGACACGGATTCTTAAGGATGTTTTTACTGTTCTAGTCACAGAAAAACTACATTATTACATCATGAACGGGAGGAACACTCTGGAGAACCCGGCTAATCACTCCAGAGAGAGAGAGAGAGAGAGAGAGCTAGGGGTTTCTGAATACAGGACAGTGAAGGAGGAGGGAAGGGAGATCAAGGAACCAGGGAGGGAAGGAGGAGGAAGAGAAAAGGAGCAAGGAACGGATGTAAGATTAGTGAGGAGAGGAGAAGAGAGGGAGGGAGGGAGGGATGTGAGATGAAGTGAGGGAGAGAAGAGAGGGAGGAGGAGGAGGACAAGGCGCCAATAGGGAGTGAACCACAGATGACGCAAAGCAGACACTCTCCTCCTCCTCCTCCTCCTCCTCCTCCTCCTCCTCCTCCTCCTCCTCCTCGGAAATGCAAGACTGAGCGTGGAGGCAACGTGTGAGAGAGAGAGAGAGAGAGAGAGAGAGAGAGAGAGAGAGCGTATGGAATAGGGTGAGGAGGTAATTGAATGGAGGAGAGAGAGAGAGAGAGAGAGAGAGAGAGAGAGAGAGAGAGAGAGAGAATATTCAGTAGACACCACGTGGTCACTAACACGTGGAGGTACGCTAACCACCACCACCACCACCACACGAAAGTACCATTACTCTCTCTCTCTCTCTCTCTCTCTCTCTCTCTCTCTCTCGTAGCAACTGTGAGGCCAGACATTAGGAGGGAAAAAGAGGGGGAGGAAAGGAGGGAAGGAGGGAAGGGAGGGAATTCTTATGAAGGGGAGGGAATGGGGAAGTGGAGGGAGAGTGGAGGGGCGTGTAGGTGGAGGGAGAGAAGAGGAAAATGTGTGTGTGTGTGTGTGTGTGTGTGTGTGTGTGTGTGTGTGTGTTGTTCAGGCGTGACTGTTGCTAGGCGTATGTGTGTGTGTGTGTGTGTGTGTGTGTGTGTGTGTGTGTGTGTGTGTGTGTGTTTCCCTAGGTTAGGTTAGATAAGGTTACATAATACTTTTTTCGTATTGGGAAATAATTAACACACATTGCAATCATCACTAACTTGTATTAATCTATTTCTATTTCCATTTATCCATTATCAGCGAGAGGAGTTCCAATTAATCAATATCTACCCCATTATTTCCTTATCCTGTGTTCACTTTCCCTTTATCTTCACAAATATCCTAAACAATCACTAATTTCCATCTTTTCATTCATTATTCAACACTTTCCTCTTTTTTCCAAGCTTCCACCCATCAATTATTTCACCCACTTCAATATTTCACTCGGGTCATGAATAATACATCTTAGCCACTCTGATTTCCTGCCTTCACAGCTTATCATCCGTGCCTCGCCTTGCCGCCCTCCTCCCTTCCTGCTTCCCCCTCTTCCTAATCTAACCACACACTACTCAGCATTTCAAACCTCCCTTTTCTTCATCCTCTTGCTCCATATAGCTGTAATGTAGTATGATTTGCTTCCTAACTTCATCTGAGCCTTTTTTTTTTGTCACTCTCTTCCTTCCTGCTTCTAAACCACACACGCAAACTTTCTTTTTCCTCAAGTCATTCCTCTATATAGCTGTAAGTAATGTTAGACTACAGGTTTATTAGCTGCCTCGCCTTGCCACGTCATTCTCGCTCTTCCTTTCTCCTTCCTTCACATATTTAGCCACACACCACTCAGGACATGGGCTCGTATTCAGAAACGCTTTGCTCTCTCACCACGTCTAGTTTCCAAGGCCACAGAGATGATTAGCGGGGTTTTTAAGAGTGTTTCTCTTGTTGATAATGTAGAAATCTTGTCACTCTGTCTCTAGAAACGTGAAAACATCTTAAATATATCGTGCAATTTTATATAAAACCTTTTTGAAATAGTGGAGGTGAAGCACAGAAGTCTTCGCGAATGCGAGGCCAATTGACAGCAGAGCCTCCTCATCTCATGCTATTTCCTCGTAAATCCGTAACGACGTCGCTTCTTAACACGATCAGGTTGCAAACGAAAACTCCCACACACACCACCAGCGTGCAATCATCATTCGGGGCCACCAGTCAGTCAGTTGCTCACGATACAGGGTGAGTTTACAGTCATGTTATTGAGTGTCAGCCAGAAAAATTTAAGATCAAGCTTGTTTTTTGTGCATTCATTTCTTATTAGTCTGGTTAACTTCTTCAGTGCCAGGACATGTTTTCATATTTATTCTACTTACTATCTGGTGGTTTTATACAGCTTCAGAAACTCATGTGGGGATTAAATTAGTGAAGGACTCTGGCCCTTAACCTTCTGATCTCCATAGACCCTTCCTAATGTAAATAAAATCGTCTAATCACACCCAAAACACATGATAAAATTGTATCCCAACACTGAAAGGGGTTAATAGTCAGTCTGGCGTACTCATCCCCTGTTTATGCTGATAGCTTTGTCTCACACGGTTCAAAATCAAGCTAAGAACATATGGTAAGTGAAGCTGCAAGAAGCCATCAAGCCTACACGTGGCATTCCCTGTTCAATCTTACCTATCTGCACGGTACATATGCTTCCCTTATCGTCTAGACATTGAAGATATAGAGAATCCTAGACAATGCACCACCAAAATGTCCCTAATGATTTGTTAGGACGTGGCATTCCCTGTTTGAAGTATTTATCTGCACGGTAAGTTTGCTTCCCTTATCGTTTAGACATTGCGGGTACAGAGAATCCTAGACATTGCAGCGCCAGACATGTTCCTAATGGCTTGTTAGAACGCTGAGTGGCTTATGCATCCCCACGGGCGGGCGTGCATCGTCAAGCCATCAGAGACAACACCCAAGATCGATGCCCTTGTGAGAGATTCTGTCGAGACACTCCTGCAGTATTAGGTCGTTGTCCGCCGCCCGGGGTTGGTTGGCGTGGAACGAATTGAGTGCTGTTTTTAGAGCCACGTGCGTGACCGCCGACCGCTTCATAGGAGGAAGACAAAGACCAGTGTTGTTCTCTGGCCTGCATTTTGAAACGTATTGAAACACCTGCGTCTCACCTCTGTTACTTTCGAAAAACTGCTGCATGAAGTGACACGGGTTTTTAGGAAGTGTTTTTTGCGTTTCTAGTGACAGAGTAACATGATGTCTATATTACTGAGCCCAGCGAATCATCTGTAGCCTCTGCTCTCCACCTCTGCTACTTTCGAAAATGCTACATGAAGCGACACGGGTCCTTAGGAAGTGTTTTTAACGTTTCTAGTGAGAGATTAACACCATGCCTCCAATATCAACAGCAGAAGCACTTGTTTGAACCCAGCAAATCATCTGTAGCCTATGTACTTCACTTCTACTATCAAAAATGCTACATGAAGTGACACGGGCTTTTAGGAAGTATTTTTTAACGTTTCTAGTGACAGATTAACACGATGTCTTCAATATTAACAGCATAAGCACTTGTTTGAACCCAGCGAGTCATCTGCAGCCTTTAAAAATAGTCATGATCGAAATTTCAGAAAACGACTTTACAATAAGGAATCGGAAATATATAGAATAGAAAAAAAGAATATAAATAGAACGCCGGATTTAGTGGTGGTACAACTTGTGAGGGTGACTGTACGTACTCGGCTCGTTTCTCACACTGACAGAGAGAGGCTAAATAGACGTCACACGTACAAAGGAGGGCAGATAGGAGTGACTGACTAATGAACAAGGGTGGACGGGTGAAAGAGTCCGGCCTTGCACCTTGTTGACGAGTGATGCGTCTTTGTGTTACTGACAAATGAGCAGTGAGTAATGATTCCGTATTTTGAAGCACCAGCGAAGCAATCACAATATGCTCAAATGCTGAAGTTACAGCAGTTTTTTTTTAGCGGTGTTCCTATGATTCTAGTGACATGTTAAGGAGATTTCTATGTGATTTAGAGGATAATAGCTAGTGAGAACCAGGTTAATCATTCCTGTGGCCTTGGAAAATAGTCGTGGTGAGAGAATTATGCGAATCAAACAAGTAGAAGGGAATATTTGTAACGAACGTGCATAATTTTACGACTACTACTACTACTACTACTACAACCACTACCACTACCACCACTACCATGACCACCACCATCACCACCAATTTACAGGTACTTTCAACAACAACAACAACAACAGACAATAACAAAAACTGTAGAGTCAGAGAACAGGTGATGGTGGTGGTGGTGGTGATGGTGGTGGTGGAGGCGTGGATTTCCGTCAGGGCGGCGCCGCTTCTAATCAACACTCGCGAATCGTAATTAGTGGACGGAGGGAAAAACACTTAGAAGCACCCGGCCCGTGGAGGAAAAGTGGAGGAAAGTTGGAGGAAAAGTAGAGGAAAGATGGAGGGAAGGTGGAGGAAAGGATAGCTACAGGAAGGGAGGGAGACAGCGCATTATGTCCCCCTTGTCTTAGTTTTTTCCTCCTCCTCCTCCTTCTCCTCCTCCTCCTCCTCCTCCTCCTCCTCCTCCTCCTCCTCCTCCTCCTCCTCCTCTTCTCTTCTCGTCTTCCTTCCTCGAACTAACGTGTCTTAAATCGAGAATTAATGTTGGTATTTGATCTCAATGTATCAGTTATATCATGCATTTTTCTCATTAAACTCTCTCTCTCTCTCTCTCTCTCTCTCTCTCTCTCTCTCTCTCTCTCTCTCTCTCTCTCTCTCTCTCTCTCTCTCTCTCTCTCTCTCATTAACCAGAAAAGGAAATCGTAAAAGTCAAACAAGAGAGAGAGAGAGAGAGAGATAGAGAGAGAGGGGGGCGTACTGCAGACAAAAACACCAATATTTGTCCCTTTTCTGTCTAATTATGAGTGTGTTCCCCTCTTGAGCGTCTGTGTCTGCTGCTGCTGCTGCTCTCACGCCCCGACCCCCTTGCATTGTATACATAGATGCCTACCCCTCCCCCCCTTCTCTCTCTCTCTCTCTCTCTCTCTCTCTCTCTCTCTCTCTCTCTCTCTCTCTCTCTCTCTCTCTCTCTCTCTCTCTCTCTCTCTCTCTCTCTCTCTCTCTCTCTCTCTCTCCAGGAATACACTGAGAGCCGGTTTCCAGAAAGAGAGAGAGAGAGAGAGAGAGAGAGAGAGAGAGAGAGAGAGAGAGAGAGAGAGAGACCGAGACCCAGACTAACCAGAGCTCATCAAACTAGTCTTTTCCTCTGTCCCTTCACCACCACCACCACTACTACCACCACCACTACCACCACCACCACCACCACTATACGCCGACCGCAAAGAGGGAGGGCGCCCCAGACAGCGACGCGGCGTGGGTTGCCCTGGCGTGGCTGGGAGAGGCGTGGCGTGAGTGAGGCGTGGCGGCGGCGGCGTGAAAGACTTGGCTGGTGAGTGTGTGTGTGTGTGTGTGTGTGTGTGTGTGTGTGTGTGTGTGTGTGTGACTCTCCGGAATGAATATTTTGCAGTTATCATGTACAGGTTTTTTTTTTCTCTCCCATTTTTTTCTCCCTTTTTTTCCCCTTTCTTTCCTTCCACCCTCTATTTTTTTTCTTTACGTGAGTGTCATGTGATAATTTGTGGGTATGTATGTTTGATTGAGTTATGGCTCACACACACACACACACACACACACACACACACACACACACACACACACACACACACACACACACACACACACACACACACACACACACACACACACACACACACACACACACACACACACACACACACACACACACACACACACACACTTATAAACCAATATCACTTCAACTAAAGCATTTTAAAACAAGACACCCGCATTTTCATGACCATTTCTCCTTTTAACAATGCATAAACCCTACCAAACCATCACCAAAACCTTCAAAAAACACCCTTAGAAACCCCATTACACTTGAACCTTTGGAAAACATTACTGGAACTCCCTGCCTGCTTCTGTATTTCCAACTTCCTATGACTTCACTTAAAAGGAAGGTTTCAAGATATTTATCCCTATCTATTGGCTAACTATCAAGCCTGCAAGGGGGCTGGCAAGTAAGTGGGCCTATTTTTGCAGTTTTTTGTTACCCTTGGCCGGCTTTTCCCCTCTTACATAGAAAAATAGAGGTGTGGCGTACGGAGGTATGTCAACAGAATACAGACGCGACAGCTGTTACTCAGTGACGAAGCTTAATTCAGAGATGCGTCGGTCAGAGCAAGTAACGCTGGTGAGGGGAGGAAGGCAGGGAAAGTTACATAACCCTACGCATGAAGCACGTGGAGAGAAAGAGGGAGAGAGAGGGAGGGAAGGTGACGCATCGGTTGTACTGGTGGTGGTGGTGGTGGTGGTGGTTTGTGAGGAAGGTTGGGAAGGGGAAGTATCAATAAGTGGAGGGAATAGATAGGAAATGAGGGAATATATGTAGAGATGGATGAGAAAGAGAGAGAGAGAGAGAGAAAAAACAAGAGAAAGAAAGAGAGAGGCAGGAGTAGTAGTAGTAGTCGTAGTAGTAGTCGTAGTAGTAGTAGCAGTAGTAATTTTGGGACCAGCATCTCAGTAAACTTTTTTTCCTTCCCTTCTTAACTTCATTTGTATTTTTCTACACCAGTGCATCTCTTACATTAAAAGAAAAATGATAATAATAATAATAGCGAGCGTTAATGGTGGTGGTAGCGAATAGTGGTGGTGGTAGTAGCGGGTAGTGGTGGTGGTGGTAGTTAACGTTTCCCTTACTAAATACTCATAAACAACCTTCCAAAAATAGATAAATTTTTATGTGAATCATCTTACAGTGTTTGCGTGTATAGAAATGCTGGGCTGTAGAAACTGTGCAGTCACGTGATATGATTAATCGCTTACTTCCTACTGACTCATCCAAGAGGGAGAGAGAGAGACAGAGAGACAGAGAGAGAGAAACTGATATGCATATTTCTTTTATTATCGCCATGCACGTTAATCATTTCCCTCGCATGACGTAACCATTTTTTCCCGCCATCAAGGTTGCCCAATTACGAGATAAGCAATAACAGCAACAGCACAGTGCATTAAGAGTGGCGGAGAGGGACGGAGGGACACGAGAAGGGAGAGAAGAGAGGAGAAAGAGAGAGAAAGTCTTTTAATCATATGGTATGAATGGAAGTCAGACCTTGATTAGACACATAAGACTGAAATAACCTGCATCTGTGTGTAGTCACGTTCACAAACACTACAGTCATTTCCTACACTAGCTGCCTCTCAATCTAAACTCTCTCTAAAAACTTCAGTACTGGGACGCATTTTTACTTTGAATTTAGGTGCGATTAGACCATTTTATTAATATTAGGAAGGGTCCATGGAGGTTAGAAGATTAATGGTCAGAGTTTTCACTATTTCAATCCCCACATAAGTATCTGAAGCTGTATGAAAGCAAATAGTAAACAGAATGAATATGAAAATGTGTCCCTGTACTGAAGAAGTTAAAATCGTAATCACTCGCATCTCCACTAGTTTCAAAACACTCTGTATTGAAGTTTTACGTGGATTCAAGAACTATTGGCAGGATAATTAGACTTAGAAAAAAGAGAAAAAGAATAAAAGGTTTAAAGAGACTATTAGAGAAAGAAAGAAGAGAATTTGAAGGTTTAAAGATAATTGGAACCTTTTAAAAGACGATTTGAAGAAGAAAAAAGAGAATTTGAAAGTTTTAAAGAGAATTAGAACCTTTAAGGAAACGATTAGAGATAGAAAAACAGAATTTGAAGATTTTAAAGAAAATCGAAACCTCTAAAACGAAAGAAACAGCCTCGGTTGATCCTACGGTGTCGACCTTCACTATGAGTCTACAGCAGCGCACCACAAGGGAGTGAGTGAGGGAGTGAGGGAGTGATGTAATAGTATGGTGTAAGAGGAGAGGGTGTGATTTACCACCGTGTGCCTCGTGTGCTGGCGAGCTGATGAAGGTTTGGTGTCTGTGATCTCAGCTTGTGTGTTTTGTGCCTCGTGTTTGGTGAGGTTAAATGTTTTGGGTCATACAATAATAACAACAGCCACTATTACTACATCTGCTGCTGCTACTACTACTACTACTACTACTTCTTCTTCCTCCTCCTCCTCCTCCTCCTCCTTTTTCTCTTCCTCCTACTTCTCACTTTCCGCTGTTTTTTTTTTTTTGTAAATTTTATTGTTTGTGGATGATAAAACAACAACAACAACAATAACGACTCATTTTTTCTTCTTCTTTCTCCTATTCCTCCTCCTCTTCCTCCTCCTCCTCCTCCTCCTCCTCCTCCTCCTCCTCCTCCTCCTCCTCCTCCTCCTCCTCCTTCCTCTTCCTTCTCTTCATCCTCTGTTACCAATGATGTCTATAGAAATCACTACCAACACTCTCTCTCTCTCTCTCTCTCTCTCTCTCTCTCTCTCTCTCTCTCTCTCTCTCTCTCTCTCTCTCCGGGCAGACAGACGCGGTGGTGTATGGGAGAGAGGGAAGGAAAGGGAGGAAGGAGAAGGGAATAGGTACCAATATATGGCGAGTTATGGTGAGGAAGGGGAGGGCGGCTGGCGGAAGAAGGGGGACTGGGAAGGGTCGAATTGGGGTGATGGGAAAGGGGGAGAGCTAAGGAGCACATACTGAACCACTTCTACGCCGCACCTTCGTTATTTTCAAAGGGTTTGTTTACGTGAAATGCCACGAGTCTTGAAATAGGATGAACAACGACAAACTTTCTCAACACAGGATTAACAACGGATGGCCTTCTTAACACAGGATGAACAACTACTAATAAACTAAATAGGATAGACAACGACTGGCATTTCTGTTTAATTTAGTCCCTTCAGTACTGAGACACATTTTTACCTTGATTTTTGAGGTGTGATTAGACGATTTTATTTGCATTAGAAAGGGTCTATGGAGGGCAGAAGCATAATGGCCACAGTCTTTACTATTATAATCCCTACATATGTTTCTGAAGCTGCATAAAAATCACCCAATAGTAACCAGAATGAATATGAAAATGCGATCTGGTACTGAAAACTGATAAACGATGATCTTACGGTTCTAGTGACTGATTAACAAGGTTTTCACAATATCAACAGGGAAAACACTCTTGAAAACGTTGCTAATCGCCTAACAGTGACCAGAATGAATATGAAAACACGTCCTGGCACTGAAGACTGATAAATGATGATCTTATGGTTTTAGTGACTGAATAACAAGGCATTTCACATTATCAACAGGGAAAACACTCTTGAAAACGTTGCTAATCATCTCTGAGACCTTGGAAAATAATCGCAGTCGAGCTAAGAGAGAGAGAGAGAGAGAGAGAGAGAGAGAGAGAGAGAGAGCAAAGCGTTTCAGAATACAAATGACAAGTTACTGATTGATAATGTTTTCACCGATGTAGTGACAGAAAAACACGATTTCTGTATAGTCAACGAGGCAAATTATCTCTGTGGCCTTGGAAAATAGTCAGAGAGAGAGAGAGAGAGAGAGAGAGAGAGAGAGAGAGAGAGAGAGAATACAGGGTCGAAGCAGAAGGAGAGATAGGGACCCAGCAACAGTAGACAGCCAGCCAGCCAACCAGCCAGCCAGACAGCCAGGCCAGCCAGCGTGTCTGCCAAATTTATGAAGGACAGAATGGCACTGACGCGGAGGGATGAATGAGAGAGAGAGAGAGAGAGAGAGAGAGAGAGACTTTTTTTCCTTCTGACACCCCCACTCTCTCTCTCTCTCTCTCTCTCTCTCTCTCTCTCTCTCTCTCTCTCTCTCTCTCTAGTCCCGTTCTCTGCTCTCTGAATCCAGTTCCTCCATCTGTCCATCCAGCCATTCATTCTTCTCTCTCTCTCTCTCTCTCTCTCTCTCTCTCTCTCTCTCTCTCTCTCTCTCTCTCTCTCTCTCTCATGGCGCTATCTTTTTATTTCTTTTTCTTTCCTCTCTTTCTTTCTTCTTTTCGTTTATTCTATTTGTCCTCCTTTTCCTCCTCCTCCTCCTCCTCCTCCTTCTCCTCCTCCTCCTCCTCCTCCTCCTCATCCTCATCCTTTATCGTCCTCCCTCCATCCTTCCTCTTCTCCGTCAAACAATCTCCGGAGTCACTGTCAGCAGAAGACCTCCCCCCCATCTCTCTCTCTCTCTCTCTCTCTCTCTCTCTCTCTCTCTCTCTCTCTCTCTCTCTCAATCTCCCTGGCAACCTGTGTTATTGTTGTTCCTATTATTGTTGTCGCGTTGTTGTTATCATTGTTGTTGTTGTTGGTGGTGGTGGTGGTGGTGGTTGTGGTGATGGTGGTGGTGATTTTCTTTTTTCCTTTTTCTACGTCTTGTTTCCTTCATAATCTTTCCTCCCTTCCTTCTCTCTTCTCCTCCCTTCCTCCCTCCCCCTCCCTCCTCTCTCTCTCTCTCTCTCTCTCTCTCTCTCTCTCTCTCTCTCTCTCTCTCTCTCTCTCTCTCTCTCTCTCTCTCTCTCTCTCTCTCTCTCTCTCTCTCTCTCTCTCTCTCTCTCTCTCTCTCTCTCTCCTCCATATAGTTAACTTCGTCCTTCCTGACCCTGTGCAGAGAGAGAGAGAGAGAGAGAGAGAGAGAGAGAGAGAGAGAGATCATGATGTCTTTTGGTATTAAGTTCTGCCTTTGTGAGAGAATATTAAGAAATTCTCTTGAAAAAAAATAATAGAAGTAAAAAAAAAATGTCTATAAATATTAACATCATTTTTACAAACACCTTTATTTAATGCACAAAATAAATCAATTCTTTTCTTTTCCTATTTCGTTTCCTTCTATCTATCTATCTATCTATCTATCTATCTATCTATCTATCTACTATCCCTCCTCGCCCATCACTCGCTCCTTCCAATACAGACATAAGTCAATGGAAGCAACATAACCAAGAGAAGATTGGCACCAAAAAAACAGATAGGGAACTTAATACACAAATAAATAACTTCTTTTTTCATTCTCTTCTTCTCCCATCAATCGTTCTTTCAGTACCAACGCAAGTCAGTGGAAACAACATGACTAAGAGAAGATTAGTACCAAGAATAGATAGAGAACTTAACCCCTTCAGTACTGAGACACATTTTTACCTATAAGAAATGACCAAAACTTAATATAACTACTTTGATGAAAAATAAAAGAGAAAACACAAAAAATAACACATGGACGAAAGATTTAATGCATAAAGTCAATACTACTTAACACCTTCAGTTGTGGGACGCATTTTTACCATGAACTTTGTGTACGATTAGACGATTTTATTGACATTAGGAAGAGTCTATGGAGGTCAGAAGATTAATAGCCCAGACTCACTGTTTTAACCCCCACATGAGTTCCTGAAGCTGTATAAAATCACCACATAGTAAGCAGAATGAATATGGAACCTTGAGTTTTACCTTGAGTTTTGTGTACGATTAGACTATTTCATTCACATTAGGAAGGGTGTATGGACGTCAAAAGATTAATGGTCCAGAGTCACTATTTTAATTCACATGAGTTCCTGAAGCTGTATAAAATCACCCAATAGTAAGCAGAATGAATATGGAAACGCGTCCTGGTACTGAATGGCTTAAGAACACTTTAATTAATACAAGAAGGGTAATTATATACACGACGAAAGGGGAACGACCGCATAGGAATGATGATAAAAACAGGAAGGAGGGAGAGGAAAGAAAGGAAGGAGATAAGGGTGAAAGAGACAACATGATGCAGGAAGGAAGGAGGGAAAAGAACCAGTGTGGGAAAGGGAGGCAAAAAAAGAGGGTGAGAGAGAGAGAGAGAGAGAGAGAGAGAGAGAGAGAGAGAGAGATAAAACAATAAAAAAAATGTGACGTTAGTTGATGTGAAGTTAGACTCTCTCTCTCTCTCTCTCTCTCTCTCTCTCTCTCTCTCTCTCTCTCTCTCTTAGTGTTATAAATATTTGCATTTTTATTTATTTTTTTTTTTTACCTTCATCTCTGTGTTACGTAACGTGCTTATATGTCCTCCTCCTCCTCCTCCTCCTCCTCCTCCTCCTCCTCCTCCTCCTCCTTCTCCTCCTCCTTCTCCTTCTCCTTAAAACGTACACGCAAACAAAGGATTTCCGACACAAGTAACGCAACATCCGGGCTCCTCCTCCTCCTCCTCCTCCTCCTTTTTGACCGGGTAAGGAGGGATCTGAGAATTTGCGCAGGTGAGAGGAGGAGGAGGAGGAGGAGGAGAAGGAGAAGGAGGGTGTGGATGACATCTGACCTGTCTGTAGGAAGAGGAGGAGGAGGAGGAGGAGGAGGAGGAGGAGGAGGAGGAATGAAGGAAGGAAGGAAGGAAAGAAATTGGGATAGAGAAGAAAAAATGACATGTAGATTGTGATGATTGTGATGGAAGAGGAAGAGGAGGAGGAGGAGGAGGAGGAGGAAGAGGAGGAGGAGGAGAAGGACAAGACGACAGCAATTGCTATAGTGTGACTGTGTTTTAGAGAGAGAGAGAGAGAGAGAGAGAGAGAGAGAGAGAGAGAGAGAGTGCGTGTGTGTCCCTTGTACTGTATAAATAATAATGGCAGTTGTGATAAGCCTGTATAGAAACACACTGTCTCCTCCTCCTCCTCCTCCTCCTCCTCCTCCTCCTCCTCCTCCTCCTCCTCCATGTTTTCGGTACATCCGTTACCTCCGTTAGTTTACCTTCCTACACCTCCCCCTCCTCCTCTTCCTCCTCCTTCTCCTCCTCCTCCTCCTCCTCCTTCGTCTTCGTCATCTTCATTATTATTTTTTTGTAATTGTTGTTTTTCCGTCAATGTGGCGAGAATAATTAGAAAAGAACTACAATTACTGAGTGACTGATTGTTCTTGGTGTGTGTGTGTGTGTGTGTGTGTGTGTGTGTGTGTGTGTGTGTGTGTGTGTGTGTGTGTGTGTGTGTGTGTGTGTGTGTGTGTGTTTGCTCTGCTCACAGGGGTCGGTCGGTCACTTATCTTGTTTTCTTTCTCTCTCTCTCTCTCTCTCTCTCTCTCTCTCTCTCTCTCTCTCTCTCTCTCTCTCTCTCTCTCTCTCTCTCTCTCTCTCTCTCCTCCTCCTCTCTCTCTCCTCTCTCCTCCTCCTCTTCTTCCTCTTCCTTCCTACCAGTACTTTTGCAGGTACTCACATTAAAGACTTAAATGTCATTATTGTATAGCATAACCTGCATAACCTCCTCCTCCTCCTCCTCCTCCTCCTCCTCCTCCTCCTCCTCCTCCTCCTCCTGTAATTACTTAAACTTCCCGAGAATTACTATTTTTTACTTTTTTTTCTCTTTTTATTAGTAAGATGACACCAGAGAGAGAGAGAGAGAGAGAGAGAGAGAGAGAGAGAGAGAGAGAGAGGTTATGGAGAAGAAAGGAAAACAGAAAAAAAATGAGGATAAGCTTAACTAGAAGGAGGAGGAGGAGGAGGAGGAGGAGGAGGAGGAGGAGGAGGAGGAGGAGGAGAAAAAAAGACGAAGAAAGAAAGGATGAGGATGATGAGGTCAGGAAGAAGAAGAAAAAAATAAAGGATAAGCTTAAAGAGGAGGAGGAGGAGGAGGAGGAGGAGGAGGAGGAGGAGGAGGAGGAGGAGGAGGAGGAGGAGGAAGAGGGGCGGGACTCACACAAGGCACAAATTTATGAGACGCGAGTGACATCGGGTGGAGGGAGGAGGAGGAGGAGGAGGAGGAGGAGGAGGAGGAAAGGGGAGGAAAAGGAGGAAGGAGGGAGGAGGAAGGGAGGTAGCGGCCATACCATACCCGGGAGGTAATGTTGCGCGGAGAGAGAGAGAGAGAGAGAGAGAGAGAGAGAGAGAGAGAGAGAGAGAGAGACCCAAAGCTGGAAATAAGAGGGAGAAAAAATTGAACAAAGAAAAAACTAAAAAGAAAAAATAAATACACACTCAGCTTTTTCTCCAACTATAGTTAGGCCTAGAGAGAGAGAGAGAGAGAGAGAGAGAGAGAGAGAGAGAGAGAGAAATCAGAACACCAATTTTTTCCACACCCCTGCAAGTAATCACCCTCTCTCTCTCTCTCTCTCTCTCTCTCTCTCTCTCTCTCTCTCTCTCTCTCTCTCTCTCCATCCACCATATTTGCTTTATTTCCTGTCACGTAGAAAAGGAAAGAGAAGAATCAAGCAATGTGTCTCGGTGTATTTAATAACAGGCGTGAGATGAGAGAGAAAAGAAGCAGACGGAGGAAACGCTTTAAGGGGGAGGAGGAAAGGGGAGGAGGAAAGGGAGGGAAAGGGAGGGAAAGAGATACAGTGAAGGAAGGAGGTAAGGAGGTGAGGAGGTAGGGAGGGTATAGGAAGATAAGTAAAGAAAAGAGGAAGGAGGAAAGGAAGAAGAGAAAGGGTAAGAAAGGAGACATGGTATTGCTCTCTCTCTCTCTCTCTCTCTCTCTCTCTCTCTCTCTCTCTCTCTCTCTCTCTCTCTCTCTCTCTCTCTCTCTCTCGTGCCAAATTGAGGAAGTTGTCGGTAAAGTAACAGTTGGTTGCCTCTCGATCGCCCTTTGTGCAAAACGGCCAGTGTTCGAAGTCTCTTGTGTTCGAAGTCTCTTGTCTTCGAAGCGTGTATAGTTCAAAGGGTATGTTTTAGCATCCACGTCTTTCCAGTGAGTCACAGTGACTTTATTCTCTTACTAAAGCTCTCTTCTTATTACTCCTCTATTCTTTCTCTATCCTCACTTCCCCTTTCCATCTTTTCCTCTTTAATTCGATTCTGTTCAAGTACCGTGGTGCAAAATATACAAAACACTACTTATTATAAACAGAAAACTACCCTTGGTGATTTCCCGATTCTACAACCTTGCTACTTCACAAACCCAGAGCTTATGTACAAAAAAACATAAGATAAATGGGTGTATTGTACGAAACATGAGGTATTTCTATTGTGTTGGAGCATAGCCCTTACTAATCTTCCAGCTGGCGTTCCTTGTCAGCGCTGTTAATGAGTAACATGACGGCGAGACCAGTTTGTGATGATGCTGGTAAGGGAAGGGAAGAGAAGGAAAGGAAGCGGGCATCAGCGGAACTAAGGATCTAAAGCTCGTATTCTCTAACACTTCTTTGCTACACCTCCGCTGTTTCAGAAGGCTTGATTTAAGTTTACACGAGTTTTTTAAGGTGTTTTCACGGTTCTAGAGGCAGAGTGACAATATTTCTACATTATTAACTGGATAAACACTCTTGAAAACCCCACTTATCATATTTGTGGCCTTGGAAAATAGTCATGGTAAGAGAGAGGGAGAGAGAAAGAGAGAGAGAGAGGCCTATATTCTGAAACACATCCGCGCCTCACTGCACCCTCACTATTTTCAAAGGCTCTAGTTGAAGTGACACGCGTTTTTAAGGATGTTTCTGTGATTCTAGTGGCATGATAACAAGTTTTCTGCATTACGAACTGGACAAATACTATTTAGAACACGGTTTATTGTCTCTGTGGTCTATTTTCAAAGGGGTCTAGTTGAAATGACGCATTTTTAAGGATGTTTCTCTAATTCTAGTGACATGTTAACAAGTTTTCTGCATTATCAACAGGACAAACACTCTTTAGAACTCGGCTAATCGTCTCTGTGGTCTTTGAAAATAGTCTTGGTGAGAGAGAGAGAGAGAGAGAGAGAGAGAGAGAGAGAGAGAGAGAGAGAGAGAGAGAAAGCGTTTCACAATACAGGCCATACACGCACGACCTCTGATCACCGTGTCCGCTCTCTACCATATGGCCGCCATTTCCCCGCTACCTCCCTGCCCCCTCCATAATTAGATTACTGTGTGTGGCCGGTCATTGAACACCATATGCTTAGCGAGGCGCCCTGAAACACGTCTGAAGCCTGTCAATCTAGGTAAGGTTAAGTTGGTGGGATTTTTGGGGTTAAATTAAACTGGAGTTGGGTTACATTTTCTTTTATCACCTGCTTGCCTGCCTGTCTACCTGCTTACCTGTCTACGTGTCTGCCTGTCTGCCTGTCTCGCCTCTGCCGTACTTGGGATAATGGAAGGTGAGGGATTTAGTAGTGGTGGTGGTGGTGGTGGTGACAAAGGCAAAATTTTAATACATAGACATTTATAAACACGTTTTGATGTGTGTGTGTGTGTGTGTGTGTGTGTGTGTGTGTGTGTGTGTGTGTGTGTGTGTGTGTGTGTGTGTGTGTGTGTGTGTGTGTGTAAAAATAAAGAATAAAGAAGAATAGAAATATGAGATAGACGGTAAATACAAAAAAAGAGAGTAAGAAGCAAAAAACTGATGGTAATTTTTGTAATGAGAAAGTAAAACGTAGAAGAGGAAAGCAGGAGGAGGAGGAGGAGGAGGAGGAGGAGGAGGAGGAGGAGGAGGAGGAGGAGAAGGAGAGGTGATGAAGCAGGAGGCGAGGATGGTGGTGTAGTGGTGTCAGCGTGGTGTTAGGGAGAGTGGAGGGGAGGAGAGGTGAGGGAGGGGGAGGGTGTGTTGGGAGAGGATACAGGAAGGAAAGACGGAAAGGCTTTAGGGAGCAAAAAAATGTCGTGGGTTTTGTTACATTTCCTAATTCTTTCATCTCATTATTGCTAATTTCCTGAGTCTATTCTGATGATATCTTGCCTAACTTCCTCCTCCTCTTCCTCCTCCCTCCTCCTCCTCCTCCTCCTCCTCCTCCTCCTCCTCCTCCTCCTCCTCCTCTTCTTCCTCTTCCATCTTTCCTAACGTCACTTTTCTAATTTCCTCCTCATCATGCCTTTTATTTTCTCTTCTCTCATTTTCTTCTTAAATTTTTACCAGTATTTATATTTCTTTGATTTTTTTTCAGTATGGTATTCGAAATATCTTCCCTTTTGCATTGTTGTCTCCTCCTCCTCCTCCTCCTCTCTTCTTCTTCTTCTTCTTCTTCTTCTTCTTCTTCTCCTCCTCCTCCTCCTCCTCCTCCTCCTCCTCCTCCTCCTCCGTCATGTTTAATTTCCTCTTCGCCTTATCATTTTTTTTCTTTTCCTCTTTGGTTCAATCCGATTCTTGTTGACTTTTTATTAATTTTCTTTTTCCTTTCCTTTTTCTCGAGTGTGGAATCCTTGGCATGTATTTTCGTCCCAGAATTGAGCGCCAGTCTGTCCTGTCACCCTTTTTCTCTTCTCTTTTCTTCTCTTTTTCTTCTCTTTTCTTATTTTTCTCTACATTTTTTTTCCACCTCCCGTCAGATTCCATCGCGTCTCTCGTCCTTGCTTTCTTTTTTCTTTCCCTTCTTTGACTTTTTTCCCTCTTTTTTTCTCAGCCTCGTGGTCGTGTCACGTGTGTGTGTGTGTGTGTGTGTGTGTGTGTGTGTGTGTGTGTGTGTGTGTGTGTGTATTAATATAATGTATGTTTAGCTCAGTGTGTGTGTGTGTGTGTGTGTGTGTGTGTGTGTGTGTGTGTGTGTGTGTGTGTGTGTTTCTTGTTGGTCTTGTCTTTTTACTTGCGTGTGTGTGTATTATGTTGTGTGTGTGTGTTTTTTTTTTCTTTTTTCATCATCGTTGCTGCGTTTGTTGTCGTTTGTTTTGAAGAGCACATGATGACACACACACACACACACACACACACACACACACACACACACACACACACACACACACACTGACTGATCTATTTCCCACAAGTCACAATGAACACAACAGACGCTCAGAAAGTAGCGACTGTGCCTGATAAATACTGCTGGTCCACGTGTTTTCGACTTCGATGCTTTGCTCTCTCACCACGACTATTTTCCAAGGCCACAGAGATGATTAGCCGGGTTTTCAAGAGTGTTTCTCCAGTTATTAATATAGAAAACTAGTCACTATGCCTCTATAATTGTAGAAGCACCTTAAAAATCACTCTTCTTCGTCACGACTATTTTCCAAGGCTACAGAGATGATTAGCCTGGTTTTCAAGGGTGTTTCTCCAGTTAATAATATAGAAAACTTGTCATTTTGCCTCTAGAACCGTAGAAACACCTTAAAAACTCCAAATACTTTAACTAGAATCTTTAAAAAGAGTGTTTTTCCAGTTAATAATGTAGAAATCATATCACTCAACCTCTAGAACCGAAAAAAACACCTTAAAAAAAAAAACTAGTGTAAATTCAAATAAAAGCCTTTTGAAATAGCGCAGTTGAACCACAGAAGTGTTTGAGAATACTAGTCTAATATTTACTCCTACAACGGATCCACACTCTCCTCACACGCGCCAGTGATATCTTGAAGTACATCAGCATCAGTACAAATGTTATAGTGCAACGGACAGTCACAAGCAGCTGGCCTTAGTGGAGAGCAGCCGGCGGGAGCAACGAACACTCCTCGACTGGTTCGCTTCGCCTCGCAGGGATAACAACAAAACTCTACGCGCTAACCTAACCTGCCTTGACCCTTTCAATCCTGGGACACATTTTTACCTTGAGATTTGTGTACGATTAGACTATTTTATTGACATTAGGAAGGGTCTGTGGAGGTCAGTTGATTAATGGCCACAGTCTTCACTCTTCTAATCCCCGTGTAAGTTTCTGAAGCTGTACAAAATCACTAGAAAGTAAACAGAATGAATATAGAAACGCGTCATGGTACCTATGGGGTTAAAGTCATTCTCTGAAACACTTCGGCGCTGCACCAACACTATATTGAAAAAACACTCTTGTATTTGAGATGTTACGGGTTTCAATGGTGTTTTTATGGCTCTAAGGATAGATTAATAATAGCTCTAGATTGTTAATGCGGGAAACACTCTCGAGAACCCGGTTAATCATCTCTGTGGGCTTTGAAAATAGTCGTAGTGGAGAACGACGCCTTTTAGAAAATACAAAATACACAAGCACATTCTGAAACACTTATACTACTTGGTTTGTTTTGAAAAAGGCTTTACTCGAAGTAACCCAGATTTTTCGCCGTATTTCTACAGTTTTATTGACAAATGAACAAGATTTTTACATTATTGAATAAAGAAAGCAATCTGAACCCGGATATTCATCCCTGTGACCTTTGAAAACAACCACGGTGCGAAAGAGAGAAAGAGAAAGAAAGAGAGCAAAGCGTTTCAGATGACTAGCCAAAGCAGAGCGACTTTTCAGAAGAACCAAGAATAGACAAGTCTCTTTAACTCCACGTACTGCATCACCCCGGACTGGGTATACGTACTAGGCAGGCAGCGGACCCTATCCCCTCGCGCAGCAGGAGAACTCACCGCCTTGAGTGGAGAAACACGAGGGAGAGACGGCAATTTGCTATGATTGACTCTGTGACTCGATGACTTGGCCTTTCTGACTCTGTGATGTTTCCCTCGTGTCTTTGCCGCGTTACTACTTAGTGATAGGGTGACCTGTGGCTAGTCTGCTACTGTTAAGTGTTATGTTGTTGTTGTTGTTGTTGTTGTTGTCGTTGTTGTTGTTGTTGTTGTTGTCGTTGTTGTTGTTGT
>NC_059268.1:20486683-20584183 GCF_017591435.1 Portunus trituberculatus | reverse complement strand
GTGTGTGTGTGTGTGTGTGTGTGTGTGTGTGGTACTGGAACTAACAGAGGTCATTGCGCTGTGCTTCTGCAGTGACTGGGAACTGGGAAGGTATGTGGTGCTTGTAGTGTGGTGGTGATGGTGGTGGTGGTGGTGGTGTCAGTGATAAATGTAAGCATAGAAATTATCTTTGTCATATCTTTGCTAATAGTGAAAGTGTATACGTAGTAGTAGTAGTAGTAGTAGTAGTAGTAGTAGTAGTAGTTGTTGTTGTTGTTGTTGTTGTTGTTGTTATAAGTCTTGTTAGTGGTGATATAAGCAGTAATGGTGATGACAGTGGTGATGTTTGGGCTCATTGTGTTGGGGAAGGTGCTAATGGTAATGGTGATGGTGGTGATGATGGTGGTAGTTGTATTAATTCTGGTGATGACAATGGTGTGTATATGAGTGACTGTTATTAAGGGTGGTGATGATGATGATAATAGTGGCGCCATAAATTATATTACTTGTGGGGATGATAGTAATGGTGATGGTGATGATGGTAGTGGTGATGTAACAGTGATTGTATGAGTGAGTGATGACTATGATAGTGTAAATAAATACTAGTGATACTTTTTATAAACAACATAAATACCAACAATTGTGGTAGTCAATTGTGGTAGTTATAAGAGACTCATTAATGCTATAATTACTAACGACACAGATGATAAATAACAATAACAACAGTAAAAAAATGTCATGTCACATTTCGTCTTTAGCCCCACAAAAAAAAAAAAAAATCTTATAAACTAAAAGAATACAAGAAAGCAATCAAAATATCAACCCTTCAGTACTGGAACGCATTTTTAACATGAGTTTTGGGTGTGATTAGACGATTTTATTTACATTAGGAAGAATATATGGAGCTTAAAAGATCAATGATTTTAATCCACACATAAGTTTCTGAAGCTGTATCAAATCACCAAATAGTAAAGAAAGTAAATACGAAAACACGTCATGGTGCTTAATAGATTAACAATACAGAAAGACAAATTAATAGCATAACAAAGCAAGGTAATATACAGCAATTCTAGGCGTTATCTCGCATCGGTGTGTCATCTATACGTCTGCGGCGCCAAGCTAAGACGAACGGGTCGATAACCTCAGGAAAAGTACACAGATCTGAGGAGAAAACTGCCACACCACATAGAACTCCAGATTCCATACACTGAAGTGGTGTAGTGGTATGTGGTGCAGTGTGGTGTTGTGCTGTGGTGTGGTGTGCTGTGCTGTGCGGTGTGACGGGGGTGTGTGTTGTGTGGTGGTGTGTTGCTGTGTTATGCTTTGGGGTCATTCACCTCTCTTACTTGTCTCTGCTGCCTTGTGTTGTGGTGTTAACTTTCCCTAGAGTGTGTTGCTTCTTCTGCATGTGTTTGTTTGTGTGGTGTTGAGGTGTGTGTGTTTCCCTCGGTGTTGTCATTTCAGTGTGTGTTTGTGTGGTGTGTTGTGTCCTGGTGTGTGTTGTGTTGGCATTCCATAGTGTTGTGTGTGTTTTTCTTAAGTGTTTTGAGCCCATAGAGTGTTGCATTGTTACATGCTTGTTGTTCTTGTTTTGTGATGACTTGGGGTGTTGTTCATTCGTGCATTGTCTTGTCGTGTGTGTTTCTAGTGTTGTGTTGTGTATTTCATGATTATTCTTGTCTAAAGTTGTGTTGCTTTCTATTCGTGCATTATTTTATATAGTGTTCTTCAGTGTTTCGGGTCATTAAGTCTTGTTTTGCATGTTCTTTATCCTTCTTAACGTTTTGTGTTGCATTCTGTTGGCCCAGATTCCTCTTTTCTCCTTTAAATCACGTCATGCAGTGTTACCAATCCTTGTGTTGCCTTATATATCTCGCCACTGTGTGTTGTATAGTTCGCCAAATGTTTTTATAAATTGTCGGAACTGGTACGAGAAAAACTGTGTTGCATATTTTATTCTGAGATTCTGATAGTGGTCCTTGGCTTTTAATATCTTACAATTCTTTTCCTTAACTCCTCCTCCTCCTCCTCCTTCTCCTCCTCCTCTTCCTCCTCTTTCTTTGCACACACTCCTCCATCACCCTTTCCTGTTCCGCCTTCCTTGCTCTCTTCTCTCTTCTCTTCCTTTTTATTGAAACTATTTCCTCTCTCTTTGCCTTCCCTCTTCCTTCTATTTTTGCCTTTACTCTTATTCCTTTCTTTAATCCCTAACTTATTCCTTCTTTCCTTCCTTCCTTTCTTCTTCGCTTCCTTTTTCGTTTCCCCTTTTGCATTTAATCCCTCCCTTCTTCCGTTTTCCCTTTCATTACTTCCTCTCTCTCTCTCTCTCTCTCTCTCTCTCTCTCTCTCTCTCTCTCTCTCTCTCTCTCTCTCTCTCTCTCTCTCTCTCTCTCTCTCTCTGACTTGCTTTTATATTTCACGTTCTCCTCCTTTCTCCTCCTTCTCCTCCTCCTCCTCCTCCTCCTCCTCCTCCTCCTCCTCCTCCTCCTCCTCCTCCTCCGCGGGCTTCGTGTGACCTTAACCATTTCTGTCAACCTCCACTTAAAGAGGCTGGGTCGTCGCCCTGAGAGAGAGAGAGAGAGAGAGAGAGAGAGAGAGAGAGAGAGAGAGAGAGAGAGAGAGAGAGAGAGAGAGAGAGGGAGAGAATACTGGAAAATCATAAAAGTCGTGGTTACAAAGCTTCATTATTATATTAAAGCTGAGAAAAGAAAAGAGAATAATGGTACACACACACACACACACACACACACACACACACACACACGCTTGATGAAATGGTGCTTATTATTTCCCGTGTGTGTGTGTGTGTGTGTGTGTGTGTGTGAAGCAGGATAACGGCTGTCACTGAAAGCCACATTCTGAAACACTTCTCTCAGCACCACCACTCCTTTCAGATCCCTCTAGTTAAAGTTACACGAATTTTTAAGAGAGTTTTTACGGTTATGGTGACAGATGGACATGATTTCTACATTACGAACAGGACAAACACTCGTGAGAACCTGGCTAACCATCTCCGTGGCCTTGGAAAACAGTCATGTTGAGAGAGCAAAGGTGTGTGGAGCTTGTCAGATGAAATGTCGTTAAGTGTCTCGCTATATTAGTCACAGACCACGAGAAGGAAAGGAGACTTAAGAAAATTGCACTATCTCCTTATTATTGCCAATCTAGCAGGCGAGGTGGTGACGTATCGTGGTTTTATGACCTGCATTCAGAAACGCCTTCCCTTCTCACTACGACAATTTTCCAAGGCCACAGAGACAACTAGCTTCTCCTTTTGATAAACTAGAAATCTTGCCAGTTTATCACCAGAACTATGATAATACTCCTAAAAAACACGAGTATCTTCAACTGGAGCCTGTGGAAAGCAGTGGTGGTGAGAGAGCAAAGCGTTTCTGATTATCAGCCTTACCAACCATTACTTTTCCAGGGAATTGATAATGTTGTCTGACGTCCTTATTGTAAAAACGCTTCCTCTCTCACTACGACAATTTTCCAGGGCCACAGAGACAACTGGCCGGGTTTTTAAGACAGTTCCTCCTCTTAATAAACTAGAAATCTTGCCAGTCTATCACCGGAATCCTAATAATATCCCTTAAAAACACGAGGATTTTGAACTGGAGCCTTTGGAAAGCAGAGATGGTGAGAGAGCAAAGCGATTCAGTGCACGGGGTAGTTGAGCGGTCTTGTTATAAAAGAGACAAGCAAAATGAGTTGTTTAAAAAGAGTTTCGTATTGTTTTCAAACTCAGCCTTATCACTTTCCACATTCGGGTTTTAACAGATGGTTTGATTATTGTATCTTCACGTATAAGACCCTTGCGTTATTACTACTACTACTACTACTACTACTACTTCTTCCACCACCACTAATATACTACTACTACCACTAATCCTTTTTATTCACGTGATAAAAGTGCCTCACAAGAGATAGGCAGATAGAGAGTGGGGAACAAAAGCACATCTCTATTATAACAATCAGACAATTACCAAGCACTTACAGCCTAGCACAGTAGGTGGCTGCACGATACACTCTCCTCAGTACCTCATTTCTCCTCTTAAGTTCTTGGTATTCGTCACGCATCCTAGCCTACATTTCGCTTATTGTTACAGCGCACGCCCTTTGCATATTTCATTAGGTACAGTGCGACATAACACACTCAGAGTTCTTGGTTTGAAGCGTCGTGTTGTGTGTATAGAAGCTGGCATCGCTTGTGTGACTTGGGGTTGTATTCAGTAACTCCTTGTTTTCTTACTCCGACTATTTTCAAAGGCTTTAGCTGAAGATACTCATGTTTTTAGGGTATTTTTATGGTTCTGGTGATGAGTTAGCAAGATTTCTAGTTTATCATAAAGAGAAACTGTCTTGTAAACCCTGCTAGTCGTCTCTGGGGACTTGAAAAATTGTCGTGGTGAGAGAGCAAGGCATTTCTGAATGGAAGGAAGGCAGAGCGTAGATGTATGGGAATTATAAATACCCCATGTGGTATAAATAAAAAATATAAGAGGGAAGAGGAGGAAGAGAACAGATGATGCAAGCTTGAGTAGGTTGGCACAAGGTGGAGTGGAGGGAGGAGGAGATGCAAGCTTTCTTTGACAACCTGCCTCAGTGTTGTGACTCCACTGACACCTGTGATTTATCCCCTGCCTTCGCCTTGCCTTCACTGTCACCCGGCGCCCCTGAAAGATAGCCCTCCTCTTGTCCTTTCTCTTGATTCACTCTTCGTCTGCAGTATTTAAAACACGCACCGCACCTCTGCCACATTCAAATAGTTCACTCTAGTAGTTAAACTGTTTTATTGTCATTTTTACGAGTATATTGACAGATTAATAAGATTTCTATACTATTAACAGGGTGTACAGCTGAACACCATGGCTGATCATCTCTGTGGCCTTGGAAAATAGTCATGGTGAGAGAGCTAAGTCAGTGTTACGTGACGCTGTATCATCTATTCCATGTGTATTAATCAGTCAGTCAGTGAGTCCTTTTAGCTTATCAGTCTCCATCCTCCGTGTCTTAACTCATCTACCGCTATTCAAGATTTTTTCCCGAGTTATCATGCACGTACAAATTTGAAGGCATCGCTTTAGACTATACCCTCTTGAAAACACGCATTTCTGTACCCTCCTGTACTATTTTTATATCCTTACGTGCATTCAAATAGTTTAATACAGTGATGGCAGGGTTTAAGAAGCAGTTTTCTTTTACAAACGTCATCTTTCATTTTCATCCCTCGCTTTTACAGATTTCACTCACGAACGTTGCATTTCTCACGTATCAGAGAGAAAGAGAGAGAGAGAGGGGGTGTGGGGTGGATAGAGGTCACTGGACGGCGCTTGGAATGTAAAATTTGACTCCGAATTGAACGACCGATGAGGTGTCTGATGCTGCGGTTCAGTTCGTGGAATGCAGAGAGAGAGAGAGAGAGAGAGAGAGAGAGAGCGCAGGGAGGGTTGCATGACTCAGCTTGAGGGGAGAGGGAGAGGGGAGAGAGAGACACACACACAGAGAGAACAAGGGAAAAGGGAGTGCAGAATTTGAAAGGGATAATTTTCAAGCCAGAGAGAAAAATGGTGAGGGCTGAACGAGGGGAACCACTGCAACACAAAGACACACAAAGGATGAACAAACACATAGCCCTTTTTTTGCCGTTTCTAAGCCCTGCAGGGAGTAACCGTACGTGGCTGTGTCTGTCAAGAGGGGTAGGCGGTGAGAGGAGATGGCGTGGGTCGTGGGTTCTGGCACATTTGGGGACGTGAGGTAGAAGGCCAGGAGTACTCGTGTAAGAGAAGCCTGAGACGTGAGATGTGAAGCATTGGTCCTTATTTAGAAACGCTTTGCTCTCTCACCACGACTGTTTTCCAAGGCCACAGGGATGACTAGCAGGGTTTTCAAGAGTGTTTCTCCAGTTGATAATGTAGAAATCTTGTCACTCTGCCTCTAGAACCGTAAAAACACCTTTAAAAACTTGTGCAAATTTAGGTGAAGCCTTTTGAAATAGTGGAAGCGAAGCATAGAAGTGTTTGAGAATACGAGCATTGAATCGTAGAAGAACACAACACTGAAACACTTCTACGCCGCAAATTCCACTACTTTAAAGGCTCTAATTGAAGTGACACGGGTTTTTCAGAGCGTTTCCTCGGTTCCAGTGACAGATTAACAAGATTTCTACATTGTGAATAGGAGAAACAGCCTTGGGGAACCCGGCGAATCATTTCCGTGGGGTTTAAAAATAGTCGTGGCCGGAGCGAATACATAACATTTTGAGGTGGAAGGCAAAGGTTGACTGAGATCCCTCGTTCTTGCATCACCTTTCTTCCCTCCCTTGTCTCCCCCCCTCTCTCTCTCTCTCTCTCCCTCTCCCTCTCTCCCTTGAATGCGTTAATCGGCGCAGTGAACTTTGACGTGCCGAGTAACGCATGTTATAGTTGTTGCTGTCTTTGTTTCTGCTCTTGTTGTTGCTATTTTTGTTTTGTGAATGTTTTGTAATGTGAAGTTTTAATCTCTCTCTCTCTCTCTCTCTCTCTCTCTCTCTCTCTCTCTCACACACACACACACACACACATTCCTCTCATTTATGTATTTTTTCATTATCTCAGAAAAAATATGCGTAGATGAATGCGTATCTTTCTAATACTCTCTCTCTCTCTCTCTCTCTCTCTCTCTCTCTCTCTCTCTCTCTCTCTCTCTCTCTCTCTCTCTCTCTCTCTCTCTCTCTCTCTCTCTCTCTGCTATTATTTGTCACCTCACAGCAAGTAAATATCAGTTGTCGTTGTCATTGTCGTTATTCCTGCTGGTGCTGCTGTTATTCCTGTTGTCGTTGCCTCGGAACAAGTAGTGTGAGGAGCAGCCTGCCTTGCATCACTCAGCGGCAGCGGCCAATGAACCCACATGTGGCCAAATACCAATCCATCTTTACTTATTCATTTGGTAACTCTCGCTTTACTTTAATCACTTCACTTTTAAACTCTCGCAGCCAACGCTCAAGTCCACAGGTGTTGAGAGTGAGCATCGACCTGTGAGTCACGTGAAATGAGGAGGTATTCAGCGCTACTTACCTAGCATTAAGTCACAGAGTCGTGTGTTTTTGTTTTCTTGACCAGAGGAACGGTTTGGCTCTATCCCAGTAGTGTTTAGTAGAAAAGGTATACACAAAGCTTCGAGTGTCATTTTGGGGGTTTACAGTCATTATAGGCCAAGAATTAACAAGTGTAATGAAAGACTAATGTAATTTTAGGGGTTCGTAATCAGAATGGGACGAGAAATGACAAGTATAATGAAAGTTTGATGTCTTTCTTAGATTCAGAATACAATAAGTGACACTATCAATGAAAGCTTCGAGTGTCATTATGGAGTTTGTCATCAGAATAGGACGAGAAATGAGAGGGATAATGAAAGCTTAGTGTTTTTCTTGGCTTTTAATCAAAATTCAAGAGTTAACACGTATACTAGAAGCTTAAGAGTGTCATTCTTAATTTTGTAATCTTAATAGGACAATAAGTAACCGATTCAGGCTTTATGAAGTTAGACGTCTTATTTATAAACACTTTGCTCTCTCACTACGACTATTTTCCAAGGCCACAGAGAAGACTGGTTGGGTTCTGAAGAGAGTATTTCCTTTTAATATCGCAGAAATCACGTTAATCTATCAATACAACTATTAAAAGACCCTGAAAAAACACGTGTACCTCTAACTACAACCTTTTGAAACAGTGGAAGGGCGTCGTGGAAGTGTTTAAGAATAGAAACCTAGATTTCAAAAAGGAGAAAGGGAAAATATCGGCTCTCGGACAGAATCATTAGTGGTCTTTGTAGATGCCAAGTGGTTAGGCCAGAGCTGGCAAGGACACGTTAGCAGATTAGATAGATAAATAGATGGACACTGTAAATGGTCCTAATACACTATATAAGACTGAGAAACCTTTTAATTTGGTATAAGCTTGAGTAATGAAAACGCTAAACTGTGTGTCATGTATGCAGAGCTGACAAGGAGACGTTAGCAGATTAGATATATAAACAGATAGACGCTGTAAATGGTCCTAATACACTATATAAGACTGAGGAATCTTTTATTTGGTATAAGCCTGAGTAATGAAAACGCTATACTGTATGTCATGTATGCAGAGCTGACAAGGAGACGTTAGCAGATTAGATAGATAAATAGATGGACACTGTAAATGGTCCTAATACACTATATAAGACTGAGAAACCTTTAATTTGGTATAAGCCTGAGTAATGAAAACGCTAAACTGTGTGTCATGTATGCAGAGCTGACAAGGAGACGTTAGCAGATTAGGTAGATAAATAGATGGACACTATAAATGGACCCTGATAAACTATATAAGACTGAGAAACCTTTAATTTGGTATAAGCCTGAATAATGAAAACGCTAAATTGTGTGTCATGTATGCAGAGCTGACAAGGAGACGTTAGCAGATCAGATATATAAACAGATAGACGCTGTAAATGGTCCTAATACACTATATAAGACTGAGGAATCTTTTGATTTAGTATAAGCTTGAGTAATGGAAAGGCAAAACTGTGTGTCATGTATTCCTTCACCTGAGGATTAACTCTTTTCAATGGTGCCAAAAATAACTTAACTGTTTTTTTTTTCATGCATTTCTTATACCGTAATAGAATTCTTTTGACTTAGCGTGGTGGTGACGTGGACGATGCAGCTGTTCCGGTGTTAAATATATGAATAAATGAATTGAAATGACGAGGAAATGGTCCCAGGTGTCATTGACAGAGGAGAAGCGAATGAAAAGAGTAAAAAAAGGAAAAAAAACGAGATATTTTTAATTTCATAGCTAGCTGTGTCACGCAATGCTCCACCACCCGATCCCCTCTCTCTCTCTCTCTCTCTCTCTCTCTCTCTCTCTCTCTCTCTCTCTCTCTCTGGGACATATCACGTTTAACAAAAGCATAGCGGCGCCAGCGAGTCGGATACAAAAAAATAATTACATTTGTTTACTTAGTCATGCGAGGGAAATGTGCAACGCCCCTCCTCCCTCTCACATCCCTCCCTTTTAATCCTCCTGCACCCAACCCTCTGCACTCCCGCCCCTTCCCCCTTTCCCCTTCCCTTCCCCTCCTACTTGGCCTTCCCTTTCCTTCACCCACATGTATATACCAGCCATCCCCACCTCCTTGTGTCCATTACTCTCCCACCCTTCCCTTTCTTTCATCCCTTCCTCTTTCCCGCTCTCTTTCTTCCTTACCAGAGAGAGAGAGAGACAGACAGAGAGAGAGAGAGGGAGAGCGTGTGGTTTAACGTATCTTAACATAACACGTGTAGCATAAAGAGTAAATATTTTGATAGTGACTAGACAAAGGACATTATCACACACACACACACACACACACACACACACACACACACACACACACACACACGCATGCTTAGAGTTGGCAAAGGTTCTGAAACGGCTCGCTAAGGCTGGCAGTAATAAAGACAAACGGTGGACATGAAAATAAACAGATAAACAATATTTACGATAATGGAAATGGCGTGTAGGTGGTGGTGGTGGTGGAGGTGGTGGTGGTGGTGGTGGAGGTGGTGGTGGTGGTGGTGGTGGTGGTGGTGGTGGTGGTGGTTGTAGTAGTAGTAGTAGTAGTAATGATAATAGTGTAGAGAAAATATTCATACTACTTTAAAAGAGTAGACATAGGAATAATCAAATCTCTCTCTCTCTCTCTCTCTCTCTCTCTCTCTCTCTCTCTCTCTCTCTCTCTCTCTCTCTCTCTCTCTCTCTCTCTCTCTCAGAATTCTTCGTAGGTAATATATTTTCACACATAATTAATTCAATAGTATTTTTCATATTACACGTCTTATAAAAAGCGTGTGTGTGTGTGTGTGTGTGTGTGTGTGTGTGTGTGTGTGTGTGTGTGTGTGTGTTGGCTGTAAGCGTGTGTACCGTTGGGATTGTGATCTTACTCTCATCCGCCAACACACACACACACACACACACACACAGAAGGGCCAACAGAAGGCCTACAAAATTAACAAAAGGTGGACAAAAAGAAAAGACCATTAGAGAGAGAGAGAGAAGAGAGAGAGAGAGAGAGAGAGAGAGAGAGAGAGAGAGAGAGAGAGAGAGAGAGAGAGAGAGAGAGAGAGAGAGAGAGAGAGAGAGAGAGTCATAACTGCGACGATCTCATTACAGTAGCATCAAAACACACACACACACACACACACACACACACACACACACACACACACACACACACACACACGACACTCAAGGCAGGTCAGTGCAGATGTGAAGGTAACGAACAGAAAAAAAGAAAAAAATAATTAAATCCGTGTTTTAAGAGAAGGAGGGATAGACAGAAAGGGGAGCGAAGGAAGCAAGGAAGGAAGGAAGGAAAGAAGGAAGGAAGGAAGGAAGAGAAAATAAGGAGAGAATGTGGAAGTAGGATGTGATGTTGGCTTACACACACACACACACACACACACACACACACACACACACACACACACACACACACATGATTCGAGCGAGTGTATGCGTGCTGTTAATATGGCTGTGACTAAGCTTAGAGAGAGAGAGAGAGAGAGAGAGAGAGAGAGAGAGAGAGAGAGAGAGAGAGAGAGAGAGAGAAGATTGTGTTTGTTTTTGCTACTGTATTCGTTAATTAAACTCAAGACGTCCACTAAATTTACACACACACACACACACACACACACACACACATGGATTGGATGGGAGGGAGGCCGAGAGGGAGAGAGGGAGAGAGGGAGGGAGGGAGGGAGGGAGAGAGAGGGAGGGAGTGGGGGGGTGGGCTAGAAGGAAGGAGAGAGAGAGAGATGGAGAGAGAGAGGGGGAGGAGAGGGCCAGTGTCAGTGCTCCGCCCGGCCTTGCGTCCAATGTTCCCGTTACCTCTCTCCTCCTCCTCCTCCTCCTCCTCCTCCTCCTCCTCCTCCTCTATTTCCCACGATATTTTCTTTGCTCACTTCCTCCTACATTTTCCTAATACAATCTTGCTTCCTATTAATCTCCATCGCGTGTTGCTCTACCCTTGTCTTGCTTGTTTTAATCTGAAGTACTGTAGGGTAGTGGTGGTGGTGATGGTGGTGGTGATGGTGGGCATTGGCAGCACTTTCTCTAGTAGTAGAAGTAGTAGTAGTAGTAATTTGAATAGTAGCGGTAGTAGTAGATGGTGTAAGTGCCAATAACCTGAAGTGTGTTTTTTTTACAGGGTCTGTGTGTATCATTAGAAGGCAGAGAGTGTATGTGTGTGTGTGTGTGTGTGCGTTGATGGGCCCATGCAGTGTTCCCTCGTTCACCACACCTTCATCTGCACAAGCGGCTCGCAGATGTCGCCGGCAGTGGTAGTCGTGGCAGTGAGACGTACGAGTATTAAGAATTTTATACGGCAAATGCTGGCTGGCACTGTTCTTGCCTAGCTGTGTGGGTGACCTCTGCTGGGTTCAATTGGTACACTGGCGCTTGTTTTTTCAATCCCCTCGGCGATACTTTAGACTGACTAGCGATCTGTTTATGGCTACTACATACAACTATGAGAGTCAAATACATGTGAGCTTTATATCCTTTAGTAGTAGTAGTAGCAGTAATAGTAGTAGCAGTAGCAGTAACAATATTTTACGAGGCAGAAAAACAACAGAAACAACAATACTTAAAGAGCAACAGTAGTGGTTTGCGTGTTTGTGGTGATCGCGTCAGGACATTCCATCAGTTAGCTTTCACACATGTAACAGGAGGAGGAAGAGGAGGAGGAGGAGGAGGAGGAGGAGGAGGATGAGAGGCTGTGAGGCGCATTCTCTCCTCCCAGGTGGAAAGAGAAGCAATAGTGGCCAGAGGAGAGGCAGGAAGCGAAGAGCATCACCAAGAGAGAGAGAGAGAGAGCGAGTGTGTGTGTGTGTGTGTGTGTGTTGAGCCCATCCACTGTTCTTAATGGTACATATAGCACTTTTTTGTTGCCATCGCCTCTGCTGTCTATCGCGTGCTGTTTGCTTAAGTTAATGCTCTCTCTCTCTCTCTCTCTCTCTCTCTCTCTCTCTCTCTCTCTCTCTCTCTCTCTCTCTCTCTCGTTCAGCCTTGCTTTACCTTCCTTCCTCGTCTTCTCTCTTCTTCCTTTCTTCTCTTCCGTTCTTCTCTCTCCCCCTCTTCCCTCCCTCCCTTCATGCATTCTTCTTCCTCTTCCACCACTCCCTCTTTCTCTCTCCAGTCTTGCTTTACTCTCACTAACACTCCTTCCTTTCCTCTCTTCCTTCCTCTCGTTACTTGCATATTTTTCAACGGTAAATTTTTGTTGAAAGCTAGTTGTATTATAATTTTCCTCCTCCTCCTCCTCCTCCTCCTCCTCCTCCTCCTCCTCCTCCTCCTCCTCCTCTTCCTCTTCTTCTTCTTCCTCCTTCTCCCGGTTCTCATTGAAAGTGCATTAGGAAGCGTAGTGCGTCACAGGTCAGACCAATAACCCATGGCGTGTTCCTCCTCCTCCTCCTCCTCCTACTCATCATTCTCCTTCTTCTTCTACTCGTCCTCTTCCTGCTCCTGTTGTTCCTCCTTTTACTCCTGTTGGTAATGTTGCTTCTCCTCCTCCTCCTCCTCCTCCTCCTCCTTCTTCTCTTCTTACTCTTACTGGTGGTAATGCTTCTCCTCCTCCTCCTTTTACTACTACTATTACTACTGCTGCTGCTCCTGCTGCTGCTACTGCTGGTGTTGCTTTTCCTCCTCCGTGGCACGTCTTGAGTCGGTGCCGCGTCGTCGTGCGAGGGGCGGCGAGGCGGCGTGGCGGTGGTGTGGTGATGTCCGTCCTCCCGTTATGGCTGTGGCCTACGAGTATACTTCCGTGTGGCGGCGAAGAGCGAGCACCGGCGGCGCTGACCGGCTGTTGAACCCATGGCCAGGGTCAGGTGGCCAGCGAACTCCTACCGAGGGATGGGATTCGGGCTCGTGTTTCCCGCGGCCGCGATGCAGGTGTGCGGCGGCGGCGACTACGACTGCGACGGAGAGGGACGCCGACCCCGCTTGTGCTGCCGCCGGGCCTGCCTCTGTGTAGTGGAGCGTGTGGCGGCTAGATGAACTCCTCGGGGTCACCATCTCACACACACACACACACACACACACACACACACACACACACACACAGGTTACCAGGCAGACAGTAAGCACATTAATTTTGCTATATTTTCATTTCCGCAGTCCTGATGTGCGGCGGAGGGAAGGAAGAAGGCAGCGGCTAAGTGTGTGTGTGTCCCCGTGCATCTGAAGTCATGTCCCGCCTACGGCCTCGTGTTAAACTTGTCGCGCCGTGAAGAGCTATCTGCCGGCGGCGTGTTGGGCCCTGAGAGGCGAGGAAAGTAAGCAGTACTAATCATAGCAGCTGACCGCGCCGCTACACACACACACGCACACACACACACACACACAAGTCATATATGAATAATGAAGATAAACATGTCCCGGGTTGACGCGTGAGCACCCTGCCAACACAGCCGCGTCACCAGGTTCGCTCGTGCACCATCTGTTTTTCTTTAACGGGCCTGTATTTTCAAACTATAGCGTTGCACTTCCTTTACTTGAAGCTACATAAACTTATAAAGGTGTATGTGCGGTTATAATGACATGTGAACAATATTTCTACACTATAAGCAGTTGAAACTCTCTTGGTAACGTGCTAACCATCTCTGTGGCCTTTGAAAACAGTCGTGGTGAGAGAATAAAGTGTTTCACATAATCAGCTTCTTTGCGACTCACGAATAGATCATGAACCTCAAGTGTGTGTGTGTTTCACTGTTTGATCTGCTGCAGTCTCTGACGAGACAGCCAGACGTTACCCTACGGAACGAACTCAGAACTCATTATTTCCGATCTTGGGATAGGCCTGAGACCAGGCACACACCACCCGGGACAATAAGGTCACAACTCCTCGATTTACATCCCGTACCTACTCACTGCTAGGTGAACAGGGGCTACACGTGAAGGGAGACACACCCAAATATCTCCACCCGGCCGGAGAATCGAACCCCGGTCCTCTGGCTTGTGAAGCCAGCGCTCTAACCACTGAGCTACCGGGCGTGCGTGTGTGTGTGTGTGTGTGTGTCTGCCACCCAGCCCTCATCTTTTCCAGCCACCTGAGAGTAGCGAAGGGTCTAGAGGGCGAGGGAGGAGTGAACAATGAACGTGGGGAGTGAGGAGATGTGAGGGACGTTGCGGTGGCACGGGTGACGGACACTCCCTCTCTCTAGCTAAGAGAGAGGGACTGTCAAATAACTACTACTACTACTACTACTACTACTACTACTACTACTACTACTACATAAATACAATGATAATAATGACAGTTACGACAACGCCAAGTAGTAGTAGTAGTAGTAAAAGTAGTAGTAGTAGTAGTAGTAGTAGTAGTAGTAGTAGTAGTAGTAGTAGTCCTAACCATACAAACTTATTCTTAAGTGTTATGAATGAATGGTGTGTGTGTGTGTGTGTGTGTGTGTGTGTGTGTGTGTGTGTGTGTGCATCTTTAACAATACAGCTTGAGGGATACGGAGAACGGCATGTGAGGGGGAGGGGTGTAGGGACCAGGGAACGCTGCAGTGTGTGGAGGGGGAGACGGGTGGGAGGAGGGGAGAGAGCGAGAGAGAGAGGGAAGAAAGAAGGAGAGAAGGAGAAAGACCTGAATTGTATAGGGGAACTGAAGAAATATAAAGGATGGTTGGAGAAAATAAAAAAAAAAAAATGAAAAGAAGAGAAGAAGAGAAAGAAACAGGAAAGGAAGAGAAGAGAATGTTGAGAGAAAGAGAGAGAGAGAGAGAGAGAGAGAGAGAGAGAGAGAGAGAGAGAGAGGTTGGGGGAGAGAAGACATCAAGAAAAAGAAAGAAAAATTGAGAATATGAAAGGAAAACAACAATTCTCTCCCTTGTCTTCCCGTTTCTGCTCAATTCCTTCTCTTCACTCACCCTCAGTTGTGTTTTCAAGATACCAGTAACATTTTAACAAGAATTCTGGGTTCGTAATCAGAAACGCTCTTCTCTCTCACCACGACTATCTTCCAAGGCTACAGAGATGATTAGCGGGGTTTTTAAGAGCATTTCTCCAGTTATTATTGTAGAAATGTTGTCACTCTGCCTCTAGAACCATAAAAACACCTTCAAAAACTCCTGTAGATTTAACTAAAGCGCAGAAGTGTGTCAGAATACGAGCTCTGTACCGTTAATAAGAGAAAAGAAATGTTAATAAAGACTTTCCAAATTTATTCCCACTATTCTATCAGATTTTAGTGGAAATTTAAAGGTTTTAGTTGTGTTTTCAAGATTCCAGTGACATTTTAACAAGAATTCCGTACCGTTAATAAGAGAAAAGAAATGCTATTAGAGGTTTTACAAATACATTCTCACTATTTTATTAGATTTTAGTGGAAGTTTAAAGGTTTCAATTATGTTTTCAAGATTTCACTGATATTTTGAGAAAGATTCCGTACCATTAATAAGAGGAAAGAAATGTTAATAGAGACTTTACAAATTTATTCTCACTATCTTATCAGAGTCTAGTGGAAATTTTAAGCTTTCAGTTGAGTTTTTAACCCCTTCAGTAATAGGACGCATTTTACATTAAGTTTGTGGGTGTGATTAGACCATTTTATTGACATCAGGAGTGGAGGTCGGAAGATTAACTAACGGCCACAGTCTTCACTATTCTAATCCCCACATAACCAGAATGAATATGGAAACGCGTCATAGTATAGTGAAGGTGTTAAGACTCTAGTGATATTTCAAGGACTCCACACCATTGATGGCAGAAAATAACTAGTGGAACCCGAGTAATCTTGCTTGCGTCCTTTGAAAACAGTCTTAATGAGAACCCAAAGCCTTTCCAAATACGCCATGTAGTGAGGAAGGAGCTTGACCCCTTCAGTACTGGGACGCATTTTTGCCTCGAGGTTTAGATATGATTTGATGATTTTATTTATAATAGGAAGGGTCTGTGGAGGTCGGAGGATTAATGACTAGAGTCCACACTATTGTAATCCCTCACATGAGTTTCTGAAGCTGTATAAAATTGCTAAACAGTAAGCAGAGTGAATAGGAAAACGTGTCATGGAACTAAAGGGGTTAAGACTGACATTATTAGACGAGGTGTTCCCATAGGAGCTTTGTGTGGAAATGTAACCTGACTTATAACTTCTTTGTATATTTAGTGATCATTATATTTTTCCTTCTGTATTATTCTTTTTTTTTAAGCTTGAACACATTATTTTGTCTCCCACCCTGATTGTTCACCGTGAGAATTTTGCCTGCGTCTTTCTCTTTGTATACCTTACACCACTTAACCCCCTTCAGTAGCATGACGCGTTTCCATATTCATTCCACCATTTTATACAGCTTCAGAAACTCATGTGGGGATTAGAATAGTGAAGACTCTGACCATTAATCTTCTGACCTCCACAGACTCTTCCTAATGTAGATAAAACTCGTCTAATTGTACCCAAAACTCAATGCGTCTCAGTACTTAAGAGGTTACAAACAAAATCATTTAATTGTACTCAAAACTCGAGGCAAAAAAGAGTCCCAGTACTGAAGGGGTTAAAGATTCATTGCCTAGTGATATAAGTGGCTACCGAATATTAACTCCTTCAGCACCATGACGCGTTTTCATATTCATTCTGGTGACTAATGATTTTTTTTTTTCTAGAGCTTCAGAAACTTATGTGGGGATCAAAATAGTGAACACTGTGGCCATTAATCTTCTGACCTCCATAGACCCTTCCTAATGTCAATCAAGTGATCTAATCGTACACAAAATTCAAGGTAAAAAATGCGTCTCAGTACCGAAGGGGTTAATAGCGAATAAGTCTTCATTCCTTCTCTGCATCTTGGATCTACTTAGCAACTGAACCAATCGCGTTTACTATGCTGAGTGAACGAAAGTGGGTGATTTACGTCTAATTCTTTGCATCACCTTGACAACATTGAGTGACTGAACGAAAATGAATCCCTGGCCTCGCTCGGGACAATAACCAACATTTTTCCACATTTGTTGCCGAGAAGGATAAAAAAAAAAACATCATAAATTAACAAACTTGACATTTCACGCTTCGCCGCTGACTGATTTTCCGCAAGACTGCTTTGAAAATTCGGGAATCATAGACTTCCTCCAATTTTAACACTTTTCCTGTGGGGACGGATGAAGGAGAGGAAGAATAATGATGTGCTCTTGTTCCCGCCCTCGTCTCTCGCTCAGATCCGTATTCAGAAAAGTTTTGCTCTCCACAGCTATTTTTCAAAGGCCACAGGGATGATTAGCGTGGTTTTTAAGAGTGTTTCTCCAGTTAATAATGTAGGAAGCTTGTCACTGCCTCTAGAATAGTATAAACATCCTAAAAACGTCTTATAAATTGAGATAAAGCCTGTTGAAGTAGTGATGTGAATGGTGATGACAGAAAGTAACGCTGTATTCAGAAACTCTTTGCTCTCTCACCACGACAATTTTCCAAGGCCACAGAGATGATTAGCGGGGTTTTCAAGAGTGTTTCTGTAGTTAGTAATGTAAAAATCTTGTCACCTTTTCTCTTTAACCATAAAAACACCTTAAAAAACTCGTGTAAATGTAAATAAAGCTTTTTGAAATAGTCTTGATGTGAATAGTGATGACATACGGTAGCGCCATATTCAAAATCGCTTTGCTGTCTCACCACGACTATCTTCCAAGGCCACAGAGATGATTAGCGGAGTTTTCAAGAGTGTTTCTATAGTTAATAATCTAGAAAGCTTGTCACTCTGCCTCTATAACCGTAAAAACACCTTAAAAAAACTCGTGTAAACTTAAATAAAGACTTTTTGAATAGTAATGTGAATGGTAATGACATATACAGTACCTCCGCTTTGCCCTCTCACCATCACTGCTTTCCGAGGACTCCAGTTGAAGATACTCGTGTTTTTCTGAGTATTTTTATGGTTCTGGTGATAGATTGGTAAGATTTCTAGTTTATTAAAAGGAGAAACTGTCTTGAAAACCTGGCTAGTTGTCTCTGGGGCCTTGGAAAATTGTCCTAGTGAGAGATGAAGGCGTTTCTGAATTTGGGCGTTGCTTATTTGATCTCCCTCGCAAATCTTTCTCTTGCCTCGTCCATGTTTTTCTCTCTCCCTCTCTCTCTCTCTCTCTCTCTCTCTCTCTCTCTCTCTCTCTCTCTCTCTCTCTCTCTGTCTCTCTCTCTCTCAATAACAACAGGAACGGTAAAAATAATCGATCAATCTCTGGTTTTACATCTCATTAATCTCTGCCTCCGTCTTTCTTTCTCTCCTTCTTCCTCGTAGCACGACTAATCTTCGGCGTGTTTGCTTCAAGGTAACTTTTTCCTTCCTTTTCTTTTCTTTTTTCTTTTTCCTTCAGTGCGTTCAATCTCCGCGTGTGTGCTGCAAGTAGCGACCCTCACACACACACACACACACACACACACACACACACACACACACACATGCATACATCATCGTCAAAGGAACAAATGCGTCGGTAAAACACTACTCCTGGCATATCAGTCACGGTCATGAGAGCGAGCGCACACACACACACACACACACACACACACACAAGCACCAAACGAGTTATATTTATCTTCCTTTATGCTCTTCGACTTATTCTTCCGTATCGATCAGTTTTTTTTTTTCTCTCTCTTTTCGTTTCTTTGATCGTAGTCGTGAAAATCGTGAAATCTGATCTGAAAGGCACGTTAATTTCTGGGAAGTTTGGGTAGTTGACATGTGTGTGTGCGTATGTAGGAAGGTAACACACACACACACACACACACACACACACACACACACACACACACACACACAAGCTTTTATCATTCATTATCTCTCTCCTTTCCATTCACGAGCGTTCGTTCACCCGTAGTCTAAACCGGCTGGAGAAAAGCAGAGAGAGAGAGAGAGAGAGAGAGAGAGAGAGAGAGAGAGAGAGAGAGATGCCTGACTATAATCATTCGTTCAGCTCTTGGATTATAAGCATATAAAGTTTGGCCAGTCTCTCTCTCTCTCTCTCTCTCTCTCTCTCTCTCTCTCTCTCTCTCTCTCTCTCTCTCTCTCTCTCTCACCGCATAAGGGGAGATAACTACCCTCGAAGCAAGAGATAAAAGTATTCACATGTTTTTCCTTCCGTTTTTAATTTACCGTATTTGTGTGTGTGTGTGTGTGTGTGTGTGTGTGTGTGTGTGTGTGTGTGTGTGTGTGAGTTTAGTACATGAATTCGTCCGAGTCTTTCTCTCAACTCTCCGCTAATCAATTCGTACCAGCGGTCAGTGAGTCAAGCAGTCAAAACAGTCACTCTTCTCTTCCTCCTGTGTCCTCTGTAGCGCTTGTAGCCCGCCCCTCCATTGCATTCAAAAGGCTGTAGTCGAAGGCTCTAGTCTAGCTGAAGCGACCCGAGTTTGGTGTTTTTTATAGCTCCAGTGACAGATTAACAACATTTCTACATTATGGGTAGGAGAAACACTATTGAGAACCCGGCTTATCATCTCTGTGTCCTTGGAATATAGTCGTAGTAAGAGAGAGATACGAGAGAGCAAGGTGTTCTAGAATACTGACCCTGAAAATCTTACCATTTTTTATATTATTCGCATTGCAATGTAGTTACGTGAATGATGATGCTAGGAGACAAGTTCCCATAAAGTGTCTGTACTGGTAAAGATGTATATTGCGACCAGAGATGCATTAGTGTACTTGTTAACCTCTTCAGTACTGGAACGCATTTCTTCCTCGAGTTTTGGGTACGATTCTAATCTCTCTACTCTAAAATGGTTCCTGGATTTCAAACATATTGTAGCTTATTGATAACGTCATTGATTTGATGTGAATAATGTTTGTTTTCTGCTGATCAACGCACTTATTACAACTACAGCTCATGGTTTTCCTCAAGACCTGACAAACCACGCAAACCCTGGGACACCATTCAAACCGAGACGCAGATTATACACCATTTTACTTACATTAGGAAGGGTCTATGAGGTCAGAAGATTAATAGCCAGAGTCTTCACTATTTTAACCCCAACATAAGTATCTGTAGCTGTATAAAATCCCCAAATGGTAAGCAGGATGAATATGAAAACGCGTCTTGGTGCTAAAGGGGTTAATGATGACTGTTTCACATGGGTTACCTCTTGTGATTCCCGTCTTGTCACCTCTCCTGTCTGTGTCGCGCAGTGTATTTCAAAACAATGCGCTAATTTTAGATCAGGTATATTAAGGTGAGGAGAAGCAGTTTCGCAATGCTTTAACAAGGTGTAAGAGGGAGAATCGAAACTAGCGTACATGTGTTTGCGTGTACGTGTAACAAAATTATTCCCTCCAATACTGGGACACTTTTTTTACCTTGAGATTTATGTACGATTAGACCATTTTATTGACATTAGGAAGGGTCTACGGAGGTTAGAAGATTAATGGCCGGAGTCTTCACTATTTTAATCCCCCACATGAGTTTCTGAAGCTGTATAATATCACCAAATAGTAGGGAGAGTGAATATGGAAACACCTCATGGTACTCAAGGAATTAACCCGGTTTTGTCACTTTTTCCTCCCGCGTCTCAATACAAACCCTTTTCACAGCGCTGGGAAGTCCAATCAACGAATACTTTACCTAAATAACCTTACATTTTTACTCGCAGTTCCACAATAATCCTAGAAAAGGGTGCCGGGGAATCAAACACTCATAAATCTATTGAACGTGATCGAGAAGCCTTGCCTAACGGTATAAGGTACAGCCGGTGCTCCTGAATGCGAGGTTACGGTGACTGGAGGGGGGATCTGATTCGCTCTTAATGGCCGCTCCGCTGATGAGAACACTCTAGGATATTGTTGGGCCGCTATTGAAAGGTCTTCGACACCACACACGCCATTCAGTCTCGCTTCACTCATTTCATCAGCGTTTATTCTTTTTATTGTTCTTTGTGTTCTTGTGTGTGAGTGTGTGTGTGTGTGTGTGTGTGTGTGTGTGTGTAGCCTTTGTCACCGCTATATGGCTGACGCTGTGCTCCCTTGTTCTCTCACCTCGACGATTAGCCAAATTTTTAAGACTATTTCTCCAGCTAACAATGTAGAAATCTTGTTAATCTCTGTTTAGAAAGGAACGGTAGGGAATCACGACTATTTTCAAAGGCCACAGAGACGCATAGCCAAATTTTCAAGACTATTTCTCCAGCTAACAATGTAGAAATCTTGTTAATCGCTCGCTGCCTAGAACTACGATAACACGGGAAGGGAACGGTAGGAATGGAAGAGAAAGGGAAGGGGAGATAGCTATGTCATCCATCACACACATTCACCCTTCCGTTTCATTTTACATAGACTGACTCCTCCTTCTCAGTGACGCAGATGAAATGTGGGAGTATTAATGTGTTGAGTCCCTCTTGTGTGTCGCTTATGGTTCTTTCTTTACTTGAGAGAGAGAGAGAGAGAGAGAGAGAGAGAGAGAGAGAGAGAGAGAAATAATACGACCATATTCAGAAACGCCTTGCTCTCTTACCACGACAATTTTTCAAGTCCCCATAGACGGGTCTTCAAAACAGTTTCTCCTTATGATCAACTAGAAATCTTGCCAATCCATCACCAGAATCATAAAAAACATGCTTAACCCCTTCAGTACCATGACGCGTTTCCATATTCATTCTGCTTTCTATTTGGCTATTTTATACAGCTTCAGAAACTTTGGTGGAGGATTAGAATAGTGAAGACTTTGGCCAATTATCTTCTGACCTCCATAGACCCTTCCAAATGTCAATAAAATGGTCTAATCGTACACAAATCTCAAGGTAAAAATGTGTCTCAGTAGTGTAGGGGTTAAAAACATGAGTATTTTCAACTACAGCCTTTAGAAATAGTCGACGTGAGAGAGCAAAGCGTTTCTGAATACAGGACACTAAACATTTTGTCTTGTCTTTCCTTGCCCCGCCTCCGCCCCGCTCCGCCCCACTCCGCCCCGCTCCGTCCCTTTCCGTCCCGTTCAGCGCGCCCCCGTCGCCGCGTGTGCTACAGATGTGTTTGGCAGTTTGGCATCCCTCCGCTAGTTAGTAAAGCCGGGAATTCACTATCTAACGAGGGAATCTTTTGTTTTTTATTGTCTGTATGTGTGTATGCGTCTTTCTTATGAGGTGCAAGACATGCACAATTTCACGTTTCCTCTCTCTCTCTCTCTCTCTCTCTCTCTCTCTCTCTCTCTCTCTCTCTCTCTCTCTCTCTCTCTCTCTCTCTCTCTCTCTCTCTCTCTCACCACGACTACTTTTAAAGACCACAGAGATGATTAGCCGGGCTTTCAGTGTGTTTCTCCAGCTGCTGATACAAAAATTTTAATCTTTCATCAGAACCGTAAAAGCTTCCTTGAAAACTCGTGTTAACTTCAACTCGAGCATTTTCTTATGAAGTGGTGCGGTGCTGATGTGTTCCAGCATAGAGTCCTAATAGCATGCCGAGATTAGGACAAGAATCGTCTCTCTGTTTTATTGCCGCCGCTAAGAAGGTTGTATTGTGAGAGGAGAATACACACACACACACACACACGCACACACACACACACACACACACACACACACACACACACACACACACACACACAGGGATCAAGTTTCACACAACCACGTCAATTACTGGTCTCCGCCCCTCCTCCACCACGGGCCACCGCTGGGCACCAGGCAGGGAGGCAGGGAGGGAGGGATGCAGCTCTAGATAATAGCCGGAAATCCTTTCATGGAGAGAACTTCGCTATGGGAGGCTCGCGTGGATGAGAGAGAGAGAGAGAGAGAGAGAGAGAGAGAGAGAGAGAGAGAGTGTGGTGCTATGAAGAACCGTTTGTCAGCCTCACACTGCTGTCCGTGGTAAGGGCATGACACGGCGCCTTGAGAGGACCGTGTGTGGTTGGCGTTGCGGTGAGGGTGAAAGGCGCCCGTGCAAGGAATGCCCACCCGTGTATTACCGTGCTTCTCTCCGCGGGTCTTAGTGAAGGAGGCGGGCACGAGGTACCCCAAGGTTACGTGTCACCGTTGCGCAGTGGTTGGCTTTACGCGTGTCTTGTGGTGTGCATGACCACGCAACCTGGCCCCGCAGCGGCCATGGACGGCCACACGCCCTGCTTGACGTCACACGCCTCACAGACTAGCACCACCAATACCGTCATCACCAGCAACAGAGGTTCACCGCCCTCGCTACAGTAAGAGAGACGTGCAGCCCGTATCGAGAGCTAGCTCGTGTCCTTTTCAGCCTGCCCGCTTGCCAGTCTGCCTGCCTGCCAAGTGTTTATTGGACTATTGGACGCGGCATGTCATCCACACGTCACGGTCCATCATAACTCAGGACAGGACCGCGTGTCCACCTTGCCCTGTAGCTCCTCACCGCCTGGTCCCCGCCCACTTCACTTCTTCATTCTTTCTTTCGGGCACCACGAGGGATCTTGGGCGTGCTGCGGCCGCTGTGGATATAGGGGTGGGGGGTCAGCGTGAGGACGGCCCCGCGGGGGTGTTGAGCACAGCTGGCGGGCGGGTGTTTCAGTGTCATTGACTGTGGGGCGGCAGCTGGGGCTGTTGCCAGGCTCCCCCGCTGCTCCTCCTCCCCTCCCCCACAAATGGGCGGCCCCGCTGAACCTATTCTCCCCCAGCTTGCCTCGCTCTCACAGGACTCACGTGAGGTGCAGGGCAGGACGTGTTTCCCTGGTACATGGGCACTCACCGCACAGACACCAGAGCGGCCCAGAGCGGGGCTGTCACGCTGGCAGCGCCACTTTATGCGTGTTCATGACTTACCTTATTTCTAGACAATCATGATCCTTTCGTGAAAGTTACTTGTCCCCCGTCCCCTCCCTGTCCGCCCAACGTCACAGATAGCGCCGCGTGCATCGGCTGGTGACGCGGTGACCCGTGCTTGGCAGGCGGCCCAGCGCGGCGTTGGCGGAGGAATGCCCATAAAGCGGTGAATGGACGCCTTCCGCTGATCGAAGTGACCCGCCGCGCCCAATCACTGCATGCTCGCCTGTGGCCTGGGGCGCGGCTTCCCTGCCCCGCGGAGTGTGTTCTGACAAGCAGCAGGCAGAGGTGTGCTGGAGGCCTTTCAATGACTCCCTGGGGTGGTGTGAATCAGTCAACTTAGGTTTTGTTTCAAAGACAACAGTGGCTGGTAATTACGATGATGAAGATATCTGTTGTGAAACGCGTACTAAAACGAAGACTTGAGATGTCCGTGAAGGCCTTTGTGTGGCGCCGATGACGAAATGAATAATACAACGCAGGGGAGAAAATTGCTGTGACACAATACGTGGAAAGAGAACACGTCGCAGTAGCAGGAGGAAGGAAGAGAGGGCGGCGGCCGGTTTTAGCGCCTTGCTGTCCCTTGATAATGCGGAGAGAACAGAGCATCGGACAATTTAAGCCTCTTGGAATGAGGACTGACGAGGCGGAGGGTGAAGGGTGAAGGGTGAAGAGGGACCAGGAGGAAGAGGAGGAGGTGGTGGTGGTGGTGGTGGTAGTGGTGGTTACACAACAACACTTAGAGCTGTGCTGGGATTGAAAGACTGGAGTGTGTGTGTGTGTGTGTGTGTGTGTGTGTGTGTGTGTGTGTGTGTGTGTGTGTGTGCACGCTCCCCAATCCATTAAACTTTGACGTAATAAACTTCAACATATGATGATAGTGATGACGATAATAATAATAAAATTAATAATCGTCGTACATATAAATTTATAACGAACATACTCATCTCTCTCTCTCTCTCTCTCTCTCTCTCTCTCTCTCTCTCTCTCGCCGCACCGTTAAGTACAGTGACTGAGAGGTAACTGTGGACTGCAGGCCGGAACTCGGGGACTCAATCCGTTTTCTGTTAAGGTCTCGGGGTGGGCAGGCAGGCAGGCAGCATGAGGAGGGAGGCGGCGTGGCGATACTGATGGTGGTGGTGACGATGGCTGTGATGTGGTGGTGAGGAGAGGTGATGCTGTAGTGGTGGTAGTGGTGGTAGTGGTGGTGGTGGCAAGGAGCAATAGGGTGATAGGTGATGAAAGGTTTAATTGTCATGGTAGTAGCATTGCGTCACTCCGGCAGCGTGTTGGCAGCCTTACTTTACGCACTTGTCGTGGGCACAAGACACGCACATACTGACAAACCGTAAAGAAACTCAAACTGACGGAGGGGAATGTGAGCCTGCTGGCGGCGGCGCCTCCCTGCCACCTGCTTGACAAGACAGCCGCGCCGCCGCCACAAATCAAGACTGAGGGAAGCCCGAGAGGAGAGAGAGAGAGAGAGAGAGGGCTCCATCACAGGTGTGTGTGTGTGTGTGTGTGTGTGTGTGAGGCACATCCACGGCACTGAGTGGGCCTGACCAGAGGCAAGGGGCACTGACCTGAGTGTGTAGGGCGCGGGTCTGCAGCAGAGTCGTTTTCTCGCCGGCACCTTCATTGGGGTGGGAGGTGTTCCCGGGGCCCGCAGCACCCCGGACACGGCACAGCCCCCCACCACTACCTCCACGCACAGGGGCATCAGCTCAGTTCGTGCGGCACTGCGTACACACCTGAGAATCTTGACCTAGCGCGCTGTGGTCACTGGCGCTCGTGGCTCATCAGGCAGAAGCGCGGCTCCTTGGGCTCTTCTCGCTCTTTGTTTCCTTATCTTTATCTGCGTGAGAGAGTGCACTGTGACACGGGCGTGTCACGGGCGGCGCGGCCAAGAGGCAACAAGGGTCGAGGTAAGGCACGGTGCACAGTTTCATTTAATTGGCGAGTTCACTCCCCTCAGAGTTAGTCTCTGTTATGGCAATGTCATTGACCCCAAGGTTTGATGGAGCTAAAGAGAGCGTCGCCGCGAGCTTCCCGTGACTCATACTGCATGTTTGGAAGGCAGCGTAACACGGGCAGACTTGGGAATGTAGTGAAATACCCACGATGGCATTGAAGGCGTCCACGTGTTGTGGGAGCCGCGGCGACTGGCACAGGTAGCTCCCCGCGCGGAGGTAGGCAGCGTACTGGGTCCGGCTGGCGCCTCCCCGGGTTCCCGCACTGCTGCCGGGGTGGGAGAAGGGACGGCGCGATAATGCCAGTGACAGAGGCACAGGCACAGTTACAGGACGACACTGCCGCCGCTCGTTGAGTGGGAGGAACCTCTGCTACATTCCCTCATTCTCCTCTTCGTGTTGGTCTCCCACATAGGAACTTGTCATTCCACTTGGCTCATTCTCCTGTTCCCGCGTAGTGGTAGTAGAATGCATTCTTGCGCAGTTACGTCCGTGGGAGAGTGCGCGCATGTAGCCAGTTGGGGAAGATCTGCACCTGGGACCGAATAGGTCCGGGGGTCACGGACCCAGATAGTGAGTGTAGCCTGCGTGTCTTCCTTGCCAAGCAGAAGGAGGCGCCCGTCGCCCAGAGTGGCAGCCCCCCACTGGTGTCACGCACGCACATCCGTAACACGCAGCCAAACCCGTCCCTGGCCCATCACATCACTCGCGTGTAAAAAAGAAAATTCCCCCGCCGGCATCGTGGGTTCATGCACCCCTCTCTAGATCCAGCCCGAGTACGCTGACATTAGCCTGCCGCTGCCGGCCCTCCTCCTCCTCCTCCTCCTCCTCCGCCTTGCTCTGTCTTGTACGCTGCTCGCCCTCGCCCGCCGCTCTGCACCCACTCCATTCCTCGTCATTGTCTTCACCAGGGCAGGACACTGGACGTGTACCTGTCCTTAACGCGCCAACAGTCCCTGACAAGAGGCGAACCACGTACTAAGTACGACACCCTGGCAGTGTGGCAGGGGGCGCCCCTCCCTGCGTCCCTGCAGTACTCACCCTGCACGCCCCGGTCTGGCCTGGCCGCCATGAGGGTGACGTACTCCTGGGCAAAGTGACGCGGCGCTTCGATGGCACTCAAGTATGCAGGCGACGGGGCTTACTAGGCCGCGCACGTAGGCCCCTGATGGCCTGCCGCCGCCGCCGGCGGGAGGGAAGAGGCTGACTCGCCAGGCCAGGGGACGCCGACCCCCAAAGTGGTGATACTCACCGCATCCTGCAGGCCATGGCGGCCACCACCACCACCACCACCACTACCACCACCATAGCTCACCATCATCACCACCGCCACTTCCACCACCCTAGCAGTCACCACCACCCTCACCATCACCACCACTAACATCGTCATGGTCGTCACCGTTACCACCACCACCACCACCACCACCACCACCACCACCACCGCTGCCGCCACCACCACCGCTATCACCACTCTCACCACCGTTACCACCACCACCACCACCACCACCACCACCACCACCCCTGACCTCGGTGTCAGTCACCTTAAAGCTACATTCTTTTTAGTCACTTTTCCTCCCCAGGAATGAATGGCGGCGCTGGTGTCGTCGTCGTCGCCATCGTCCGCTACCCACGGTGTTGGGTGAATGACTTCGTGTTCTCCTGTTTCGTCTCAAAATTACCATTACTTGTATGTTAACACTGAACTCCTTTGATAGCGGTGAATGCCGGGCCGACCATTTCATGATACAGTTGTCGCCAATGCTCTCCTGCAGTGTAATGGTGATGCCGGATGCCCGTACGGTGGTGAAGAGAGATGTAAATAAGTAGATGGGGTCGAGTGTAGAGTGATAGAAAGATAGATTAATATTTCAACTGAGACGTATAAAGACTAATATCAATTTGAATAGAAGGATAGACAACTCAATAACACACACACACACACACACACACAATGTTAATACGGCAGAGAGAGGGAAGAGAGAAGCAGAGATGAAAAATTAATACCTTTTCATACAAACTCATCAAGGGAGAGAAAGATTCCAAGTGAAATTTCTTCTGAGCAGCGAAGCCGACGAGGGGAAGGGCCGAGGTGGATGATCTGAGGGACGGGGGGTATGGGTGGTGTGGCGGGGAGGCGTTGTGGTAGGGAAGGAGGGGTGCTTATGCTGGAGAAGGAGGAAGAAGAAGAGGAGGAGGAGGAGGAGGAGGAGGAGGAGGAGAAGGAGGTGGAGGGGAAGGAAGAGGAATAGTTGTTTTCATGAGTAATAGAGAAGTAATAGTAGTAGTAGTAGTAGTAATAGTAGTAGTAGTAGTAGTAGCAGTAGTAGTAGTAGTAGTAGTAGTAGTAGTAGTAGTAGTAGTAGTAGTAGTAGTAGTAGTAGTAGTAGTAGTAGTAGTAGTATTGATAGTAGTATAGTAATAGTAGTAGTAGTAGTAGTAATAGTTGTAGTAATGGTAGTAGAAGTAGTAAGTAATAGTAATAGTATTAGTAATAGCAGTAGTAGTAGTAGTAGTAGTAGTAGTAGTGGTAGTGGTAGTAGTTGTTGTTTTTATTATAGCAGCATCAGTTTTTCTAGTGTTGGTGGTGTTACTAACTACATTAGTGATGGTACAGCATAGTACAAAAAGTGGTGGTGGTGGTGGTGGTGGTGAAGGTCGCGTAGTGTGTGTGATACGATACGATGTTGTGTAGTAGTGGTGGTGGTGGTGGTGGTGGTTGTGGAGATAGGGTGATGGTGTTGCTAGCGATGATGGTGGTAGTGATGCCAGCTGGGGTGATGGTGGTGGTGTTGGTGGTGGTGTGGGTGGGCTAAGGAACCATGCCGGTGTCATTTCCCAGGTCAACTAAGGCCATAAAGTGACATTAATCTCTCTCTCTCTCTCTCTCTCTCTCTCTCTCTCTCTCTCTCTCTCTCTCTCTCTCTCTCTCTCTCTCTAATCGCACGGACATACCGTCGCGGCACCGCTGCATTATTTCTGCGGAACAGCGCGTGGAGAGAGAGAGAGAGAGAGAGAGAGAGAGAGAGAGAGAGAGAGAGAGAGACCAACGTCCTCAGAGGCCTTATGGCGGAGGGAGACGCTTGTATAGTAACTGGGCGGCGGCGGTCAGACAGGCAGACAGACAGACATACGGGAAGGGACAGGCCGGGGTGAGAGACAGGCAGGTGTTTGAGTGAGGCGCGACGTGACCCAAGTGTCCCAAACGGTGTGGCACTGCATGGCCGGCGCCTCCACTCGCCAGGGCCTTGGGAACAGGTGGTGGCACGGCCGGGAGTCGCGGGTCAAGGGGCGAGAGTTCCCGCCTTAGCGCGCCGCCGCCCCCACCCCCAGCAAGTGTGTGTCAGTCAACGACCGACATAGTTTGCGAGCGATAACTCCGCGCGTCCCGCTAAGTTTCGCTCAACCCCGAATTTTCTCCCGGAAGAAACACCACGCCGGCCCGTTCGCTGTGTGCTCTCGAGTCAAGGTGTTGGGCGCGTGTCAGGTGTGCCAGAGGGCAGTGTGTTGGGTGAGGGGAGGCTGGCAGGCGCGGTAACCAGGGTATGCGTGGCAGCAGAAACGCGACTCTATTGGCGGCCGAAGCGAGGGCGGTGACATTTCGGCGTGGTGAGGAAGAGGCGCTTAACGGTATGCTGCTAGGGAAGTGATTCGTCGCGAGCCGCACTCGTCAGTCCGTCAGCGATCAATTTTGGCTGGTATACTGAAACGCTGTACTCACTCGCGCCTTCTTATTTCTCTCTCACTACGGCTGTTTTCAAAGGCCTCAAAGATGATTGATTACCTGGGTTGTCAGGAGCATTTCTTCTGTTAATGATACAGAAATTTTGATAATTTGTCACAAGAACCGTAAAAACACTGATAGAAACCCCTGTATTTCATTATAACCTATCTCTCGTACCACTACTATTTTCCACGACCACAGAGATTTGTCTGATTCTCAAGAGTACTTTTCTTGTTAATAATGCAGAAATCCTCTTAATCTGTCACTAGAACAATTAGAACGCATGTAACTCTAAGTCAACCCCTTTGAATGTACCATACGTGCCTTCGTGCATCGACGCATCACACTCCTCGTTTGCATCTCCTGGAAAATGGAATGGAGCTGACAAAAACAAACGGTATTATGAGAAAATCTGAATAAATACCGTGGTTTTTTCCACTCAGATATATAAGAGTAATGCTGACGCGATAACAGAACAGCAATATTAGTCTTTACAAAGCCACCACCACTATCACCAGTAGTTGCTAAGCTGGAGGTAAGCTGTGAGAGGAGGAGCGTAAGAACATAAACATGAGGTAGTGAGGTGAAGCAGGCGGGCGGGCGGGCGGGCGGGCGGGCGGGCAGACGTGCATTCACACAACACTTGCATTATTACTACACTTTGCCTCTCTCATGCTTCTTGTGTTACTGTTCTTGTTCATTGAGGAGTCAGGTTGAAAAGTCAGATTGAAAGTCCTTCCTAAGTATATTATCACTGCAATTTAAGGAACGTTGTAATTAGAAAAAGAATATCAAAACTTAAATTATAAACTGCGCGTCTCTCTCCCCTCCCCCCTTCATCGGTTACCATTACTGATTAAGGGACATTGGCCCCTTGTTATCATTTTTTTCTTGTGTGTTATGAACTCTGCAAATCCCTCTTTGTGGTGACGTCCGTGTTATCTCTCCTGGCCACGTGACTACCGCTTAATATTTTGAAAGGTACTGCTCTACCTCTCTCTCACCACGACTGTTTTCCAAGAGCACAGAACTGACTAGCGGGGTTCTCAAGAGTGTTTCTCCTATTGGTAATGTAGAAATCTTGTTAAGCTGTCACTACCACCATGAAAACACCGTTAAAAACCCCTGTCACGTGTATTAAACCCATATTCTAAAATGCTTTGCTCTTTCCCTCACTACGACTTTTTTTTCAAGGCCGCAGAGATGATTAACCTGGTTCTCAAGAGTACTTTTCCTGTTGGTAATACATAAATCTTGTTAATCAATCACTACAACCATAAAAAAATATCCTTGAAAACCCGCGTCACATCAGAACCTTTAGAGAGTAGTTGAAGTGCGTCACAGAAACTGTATAACGGCGGCGGCAGCGGACAGCCTTCACGCCTCACTGCAAGGAAGCCCACCACCGGAAGTATTTAGGTCCTGGTTTTCCTCGTATTCCGTCCCTTTCCCTCCCATTCCCTACCCTTACTTTCCCACCCCCCACTCCCGTGCAGCGCCCCGGCCCTGCATTAGCGAAGCAGCGGCTGTACGACCTCGATTCCGCCAGAGTGAGGACAGGTGTAAAATTGCACGTGATCCGCGTCCCGACACCCGCAGGCATTAATCCCGATCAAGGGGTCGTTGGCCTTGTGTTATCTGTGCTTCTTTCCCTGCGGTGTGTGTGTGTGTGTGTGTGTGTGTGTGTGTGTGTGCAGTGGCGTGGCTTTACGGGGCCACTGTAAGACGGGGATTAAGTTCTTATCTTCTACTTGGGTGAGAACAACGCGGGTGGTGAGGGAAGGCGAGGGTCGAGAGGTGTGTGAACTGCAATATCAGCGGGTATATGTAATGAAAGCATACCCCAAAAAGCTCTAATGCATCGTGTATTTATTCTAGTTATATAATTTCAGTGTGAGGCGGGGATTAATTCCTTATCTTGCACTGGAGGGAGAACATCTGGGGTGGTGAGGGAAGGAAAAGGTTTGAAAGGTGTTTGAACCGCTTTGTTAGCTGGTATAAGTGGAATTTCATTTTTCAAAGTACATGTTTCTAGTGACAATTGGACGAGGATTCTATGTCAGCACTGGTAAAAGTATCCATGAGTGTTGCAGAAAAGATGAAGAGAGCGGGTTAGTGCAAGAAGCCTACCCTGTACGAAACACTCTTATTCAATTTCCACTATCACCCTCATTTATAAGTTTTATAACCTTCATTTAAAGCTCCTTAATGATTCAACACTAAGAACCTAAAGAAAGAACACTAGAACATAAAGGTTAGTGCAATAAGCCATCAGACCTACATGTGGCAGTCCCTATACGAAACACTCATATTCAATTTCCACTATCACCCTCATTCATAAGTGTGTCTATCGAGTCCTTAATGATTCAACACTAAGAACCTTAAAGTCTATTCAATCCATCTATCACTCTATTTGAAAACCAATTCCTTTAAGTCTATTTCGTGCTGGAACCCATATCGTTCTCATCGTATCCTGAGTAATGGTCCTTAAAAACTTGCTTGTTCTTATGTCCCCCTGTACCACTTAACCATTTCAGTAGCAAGACGTGTTTCCGCATTCATTCTGCTTACTATTTGGTAACTTTATACAGCTTCAGAAACTTATGTGGAGATTAGAATAGTGAAAACTCCGGCTATTAATCTTCTAACCTCCATAGATCCTTCCTAATGTCAATAAAAATGGTCTACTCGTACACAAATCTCAAGGTAAAAATGCGTCTTAGTACTGAAGGGGTTTAAAGATCTAGTTGAGAAATTTGCTTGCATCACACGTATTGTATCCTTCATATCACTTACAGGCGTCTATCTGTTCGAGCAGAGGCGGTCCGTGTTGCTTGCTGTCCTGGGAGGCTGAAGGACGTTACGAGCGAGGCGTTGAGACGTGTAGGAGTCTCCGGGAGTTAACTGCCAGATGACACTGTAATGCACTCGGGTTTTCCTCAGTCACTCGGCCCTTGGTTATTTTTAGCATACAAAATCTTCACCGGAATCCCTTGACGTGGCATTAAAAAAAAAGGTGTAGGTACTAAAAGTTTGAAAAAGAAAAAGAAACACGTAAAATCTTTCTAAAAACTATACATTTAGACGTTTCGGAAAAGCGCATTGCTGTGATGCTACAAAATCTAAATTACGTTTCATTTCTTAGATCACTTTTAGGTCAACTTGGAAGCTAAAGGGAAGGAGAAACATGATATGAATAAAAAGAAAACTGCATTAGTGCAATCCCAACACACCTGTGGACGGAGAATTCATTAGGCAGGCAGTATAACCGTTGATTACCATAACACCTGCGCACACTCTCTCTCTCTCTCTCTCTCTCTCTCTCTCTCTCTCTCTCTCTCTCTCTCTCTCTCTCTCTCTCTGTCACTTCAATTAGTGCAGCCTTTTGAAAATACTCGAACTGAGGTCGGGGTTGTTTCAGAATACGGTTCCAAATTACATACTCCTTCAATTGGACTTAAGTGAGTGTGTGTGTGTGTGTGTGCGGAGAGGCTCACGTCCCGAAGGCATAGTGGGTGAGATCACGCTGTTACATGAGTCTCCAGGTGATGAGTCAGCCAGGGAGCATGTGAAGGGTGGGACGGCACCGTTTTGTTCGGGAAGTGGTGGAAGGGAGGGATGGAGAGAGGCCTTCGTCTTGTGCGGTGTCCTGTTCAGCCGTCCTTCTCATCTCGATTCCACCCGCTCAGCCTCGGTTACCTCAGCCCGCGGTGTTGAGTGACCGGTGGCGTGTAGATCTTTGACCCGTGTTCAGAAACGCTTTGCTCTCTCACCACGACTGTTTCCCAAGACCACAGACGCGATCAGCCAGGTTTTCAAGAGTATTATCCTAGTCAGATATGTAGGAATCTTGTTAATGTGTCACTAGGAACAGAAAGAAATCCCTAAAAACCTGTTGATATTGTTATAAGCCGATATTCTGAAACGCTTTGCTCTCTCTTTCTCACCACAGAGGCGATCAGCCAGGTTTTCAAGAGTATTTTCCTAGTCAGATATATAGGAATCTAGTTAATTTGTCACTAGTTACATGAAAACATTTTTAAAATCCTGTGTATATTGTTATAAGCCAGTATTCAGAGACATTTTGCTCTCTCTTTCTCACCACGACTGTTTTCCAAGACCACAGACGTGATAAGCCAGGTTTTCAAGAGTATTTTCCTAGTCAGATATGAAGAAATCTTGTTAATTTGTCACTAGGAACATGAAAACATCCTTAAAAACCTGTGTAAATTGATATAAGCGGTATGCAGAAACGCTTTGCTCGCTCTCTCTCCCTCTCACCACGACTGTTTTCCAAGATGACAGAGATGACTATAGCTGGGTTCCCACGAGTGTTTTTCCTATTGATAATGTAGAAATCTTGTTCCTCTGTCACTTGAACCAAAAATCAGCCTTAAATAACACGTATACCTTCAACTTGCAGAGCCTTTTGAAAGTAGTACTAGAGGTGCAGCGTGGAAGTGTTTCAGAAAGTGGCGCTTATCTTGATCCCGCACACTCGTCCTCGGTTACCTTATGCCACGGTGTTGAGTGACCAGCCACCAGCCTGCCTGCCAAACCTCCCCAGTAGTCTCATTAGATTACTTTCTTATTCCAGATTAGATAGTGTAGTTTATGAAAAAAAAATAAAAGCCAGGGTTATATTACTTTTCTCTCTTTGTTACTGAAGATAAGAGTTTGTAGGTTTGGTTAGGCTAGCTTAGCGCCCCTATTCAGATATGCCTTGCTCTCCCACCATGACAATTTTCCAAGGCCACAAGAGACAACTACCCAATTTTTCGAGAGTTTTTCCTTTTAATTTACTTGCCAGTCTTGCCAATCCATCACAAGAACCATAAAAATACCTTTGAAAACACGAGATCTCAAACTAGAACCTTTGGAAAATAGTGATGGTGAGAGAGCAAAGCGTTTCAGAATACAGGCCTTGGTCTCGTCAAATTACTTATCACACACCTCGCAAGAACCTAAACGTTAGCTGGTGGTTGTTCTTCCTTCGTGTTCCTTTGTGTTGATGCGCAGTGGCAACTAGTGATGGGGGAAGGAGCGTGCAGTCAACCAGTTCGACAGACAGACAGACAGACACAGTGTGGGCCGCGTCTTAAGGCCTGGAGGGGTCATGAGTGGGAAGTGCGGGTCAGCCAAGGCAGTGAGATCATGTGTATTAGTGCCGTATTCAGAAACGCTTTCTCTCTCTCTTTCTTTCTCACCAAGACTATTTTCCAAGGCCATAGAGACGAGTAACCGCATTTTCAAGAGCGTTTATCATGTGAATAATGTAGAAATCTTGTTAATCTGTCACTAGAACTAAAAACACGCTTATAAACTCCAAGTCACTACAATTAGAGGCTTTTCAAAGCAGTGGAGGTGCAGCGCGGAAGTGTTTCAGGATGTTTACCAGTAGAGTTGTGTGGGAAAGATGACAAGCTCTGAGTTATAGCAGTAGTATAGTCTTTCTACTCTAAAATGACTCCTGGATTTCAAACATATTGTAGCTTATTGATAACGTAATTGATTTGATGTGAATAATACTTGTTTTCTGTTGATCAAGGCACTTATTACAAGGATAGCTCACTGTTTTCCTCAAGATATGACAACCACGCAATCCCTGGGCCACCATTCAAACCCAGACCCAGGAGCCACTTTAGAGTAGACAGACTATAATGGTAGTAGTGGTGGTGGTGGTAGTAACAAAATTGGACAGTGCATGTGACAGGATCTTCACATGCTACCTGGTCTACCTTCCCTTACTCAGCGCGACCCCAAACACACATTACTGAGTCGCCTCATACACTGCACAGAGTACACACCTCACCCACACCACACACTACCGGGACTCAATGCCCTTTGTACCGGTTACTGCTGCTGCTGCTGTTGGCTGGAGAGTGCAGGATCTATTACTGTGATGTGCTGGTCTCCCTCCCTCTTACCAATAGTCAACGTAGACTGGAGTAATCAAACAAACCAGGAATGCGTGACGGTTTGTTCCTGCTTATCATTACTTGTCAAAAAAAGGTAAAAAAGGTATAATGACAACTCACAACTAGTTAATTTTACCCATAGTTCTAACAACACTCCTGCGGTCAATATAGATGAAGTGACACGTGTTTTTAAGATTATTTATACGGTTATAGAGTCAGATTAACAATAGTTGCGTTGCAAAAGAGAGAGAGGGGCATGATAAGAGACATACAGCAGGCCGAAGCGAGTGGCGGCGGACAGCACGGCGGGTATGAGAGCCTACACTGTTTGGTCTTGTTTGAACATCTCATCATTTATTGACTCAGGAACATTTGGCCAGCGGGTGATTGAACGTGGCAGCGAAGAGTGACCAGCAGTGAAGGAGATGAGTCTGTTTAACTTTGATTGGATGTTCCTGCATCACTTGGGTTCGTCTAAGGCTGATTGAGTGAATAGCTTGAGATAAAGAAGAATAAAAGAGAATTAAAAGCAAATTATCAAGAAGATATTAGAAGAGGAGGAGTTTAAAGAGCAAGCAAAGAAGAAACGAAGAAAAATAAGAGAAGAGGAAGATAAGTAGAAGGAGGAGGAAGAGAAAGCATGAAGTTGAATACTAAAAACATGAATTAGGAGGAGAGTAAGAAGGAAAATTAAGAGTTGAAGGAGGAGGATGAAGAGGATAAAGAGGCACCCAGTTACATCTTTCTGGTGTTTGTTGACTTGTTCATTCCTGCGAGGGGGTTTTCGTGGCCCAGCTGCACCGAGGAGAGCAACCCGCCGCCCTTGTTTGGTCTTCTTGTGCATATTTTCATTGGACGAAAAGAAAAACGGGGAAAGAAACACACACACATGCACACACACACACATACACACACACACACACACACACACACGTGAACCTAGTAATAACTTCTCCAACAAAAATTTAACGTATAAAAAAGATGTATATATGTTTGTGTTAGCTTTTTTTTAATACGTAGCTGTTCGTGATGTTTCTGAGAGAGATTAAAGATGAGCCCAGTAATAATAACCTTCAGAAAAATGTAAGGTTTTCAGAAGGGAGAATGTGTATGTTTGTGCGTCAGTGTTTCAATGCGTAGCTGTTCATAATAGTTAGACTCGAGACTTGTGTATTTGTAACATGGCCATTTATTTATCCATTCTTTTTATTATGTTGTCTATTGAAATGATTGATCAAGCTCGTGTTCACTTCCTTTTTTTCACTTTTTTCTTCTTTTTACGGTCTTATTATTTTGGTTATCGTAGACCACAACTATAAACTTTGCATATGTTTCTCTATACCCTTCAATACCTGTCTAATTGATGTGTGTGTGTGTGTGTGTGTGTGTGTGTGTGTGTGTGTGTGTGTGTGTGTGTGTGTGTGTGTGTGTGTGTGTGTGTGTGTGTGTGTGTGTGTTACTTTGACACTCATCCCTTACACAGAAAACTTAAATCTGCGGAAAGGTGCGGCGGTGGCGGCGGTGGCGGCTGTGATAGTGGTGGTGGTTGCTAGAATTAGAAGGAAGGGGGTTACCGACACACCTGGCAGGTAGACAAGAGCACACAGGGACTACGCTCGCTAACTATAAACATCGCGATGCAACTGAGAATCCCGTCTGTATGCGAGTCTTTTAATTCCTTCAATACCGAGTCGCCTTTTTTACCTTGATTTTTGGGTGAGGTTAGACCATTTTATTTGCATCAGGAAGGGTCTATAGAGGTCAAGAGAATAATGGCTAGAGTCTTTACTATTCTAATCTCAATATATGTTTCTGAAGCTGTATAAAATCACCAAATAGCAACCAGAATGAATATGAGAACGTGTTCTGGTACTGAAGGGATTAAGAGCACAAGAACACAAAGGTTACTGCAAGCAGCCATCAGGTCTACACGTAACAGGCTCGGTACAAAACATACCTGTACTTATTTCCACATACAAATTCGTCTAATCTTCATTTACAACTAACTAAACATTAACAATCTAATTACTGAGTCTATTTCAGCTCTTTGAACCAATTTCTTCCTATCTCTTGACTTAACCCCTTCAGTACCATGACGTGTTTCCATATTCATTCTACTTACTATTTGGTGATTTTATACAGCTTCAAAAAACTTATGTGGAGGATTAAAATTCTGAAGACTCTGGTTATTAATCTTCTGACCTCCATAGACTCTTCCTAATGCCAATAAAATGGTCTAATCGTACACAAATCTCAAATTAAAAATGTTTTCCTGTATTCAAGGGATTAAATTCAAAGTTGATCTCATTATTTCTAGTTTAATCTTCTTTTTACAGCTAACTCAGCACTAACAACTTAATTAGTGTGTCTATTTCAACTCTATCTGTAAACCAATTCCTTCCTGTTTCTTGTCTTACATTCAAAGTCGATCTCATTATTTCTCTCTATCTTGGTTACTGATACTGAGAATTTTGCTGACGTCACTCTAGGTATATCCCGAACACCCTGCCATTCTATTTATAAACCACTCTCTCTTCCTATCTCTCTGAAATGCAACTTTGTCAAACTCAACCCGTTATTTTTACTCCTCTCCAGATAAGCCTTCGCAGTTCTCGAGGGTTGGTCTTGTAGTATTCCTTGTGTCACTTCAGTACTTCTGCCAGTTCCCTTCCACTCTCACGCTAGAGATGGTAAGAGAGGATACATTGCCCTTCTCTCTCTGTGTGTGTGTGTGTGTGTGTGTGTGTGTGTGTGTGTGTGTGTGTGTGTGTAATTAAATCTTCGAGGTGTTTATAAGTAGTCACACATGTGTAACTCTCTCTCTCTCTCTCTCTCTCTCTCTCTCTCTCTCTCTCTCTCTCTCTCTCTCTCTCTCTCTCTCTCTCTCTCTCTCTCTCTCTCTCTCTCTCTCTCTCAGTACTTTCTCTCAACTCTCCCACACTCATCTGTCCGTGAAATTGGTGGGATCCCTGTCTCCTTCCTTCACCCATAGCAGTGACCTGAGGCTTGTGAAGAGGAGGAGGAGGAAGAGGAGGAGAAGGAAGGAAGACAGGAAGGGCTTAAAGAAGAGAGAGACAAAGGAGGGTCATACTTGTGAAGGGAGGACGAAAAGAGGAGAGTCAAATGGTCTTTTATTTAATTTTTCCTTCTTTTAAATTCTATTCGTGTTTTTGGGGGGTTCTTAGATATGATATGCAGGAACCTCTTCCCATCCCGCCCCCCTTCTCTCTTTCTCTCTCCCTCCACACAGACACACACACTAAGAGAGAAAGAGAGAGAGGTCATGATTACTCGTGTTGTCCGTCACAGCGCCTTACTTCTCAAGGGGCTTTGTGTACAGAGGGAAGGGCCATCTCCCATATCCCTCTCTCCCTTCCTCTCTTCCTCCTCTCAATCAAACCTAGTCACTACGTTGTTTGTATTAGATTCAAGGCGTGTCTGTAAAGTTTCCCATTCAAAAAGGCTTGCTAGTGTTCCTTCTCGTTATTATACACTATTGTTATTTTTGTAGTATATGTCAATGGCTGTATAACGCCCGTATTCAGAAACGCCTTGCTATCTCACCACGACAGTCTTCCAAGACCACAGAGACGAGTAGCTGGGTTTTCAAGACAGTTTCTCCTTATAATAATCGAAAAATCTTACCAGTCCATCACCAGAACTATAAAAGTACCCTTAAAAACATGAACATCTTCAACGAAAGCCTTTGGAAAGTAGTGATGGTGTGAGAGCGAAGCCTTTAGTTTAGAGAATACTGGCCTAAGTGTTCCTATGTTGGGACGGACAAGGAAGTGACAGCCACACACAGCACTGGGAGTTACTATACCGTGACTATTTCTTCCAGGAGATTGTCGAGGGAGGAAGGGAATATGAGTCACAAACTTTTATTTATTCATCTCAATGTAATAACGTTTTCTTTTTTTATTCGTCTCCTTCTTCGTACTTTTCATTCAGTAGTATTTTTATCCTTTATTTTATCCGATTATATTTCCATTTCTTATGCATTTATTCATCTATTCATTTGATTTTCACTTCCTTTACGCACAAGCATCCATTAACAGATTGGCAGACGCATACGAACGTGTGTGTGTGTGTGTGTGTGTGTGTGTGTGTGTGTGTGTCAGTATAGACGCGCGTGTATGTACAGACGCCAGCACTGTCAATCCTGGCCATATAATTCTTCAGTAGCAACACCTGGTAAGCTCACACCAGGCGAGGGCTTCTGTTTTCCTGTGACGTGGTTTGTTTTGTGGCTGTATAATGTAAATCCTCCCGGCGCGCAGTGGTCCTAGGAGGCACGGCGGCGGGACGTAACGCTGTCCTGCATGACCAGAGAGAGAGAGAGAGAGAGAGAGAGAGAGAGAGGAAGCGGGTGGAGAAGGTATTAGAAGGATAGGGGAGGGGAAGATGAACGTACGGAATAGTAGGTGTAGATAGCAGGCAGGCAGGCCAGTTGGGCTACGTCAGAAGCAGCTGAAGCCAGTGACAATTTTATATGTGTGTGTGTGTGTGTGTGTGTGTGTGTGTGTGTGTGTGTGTGTGTGTGTGTGTGTGTGTGTTGCCATGTCTTTCGTTATCAAGGAGAGAGCCCACCTGATACGTTTAGTGTGCATTAGATGCTTTAAGGTGATTTTAACGTGTTTTAAGTGCTTCGTGGTGTTATTTGTATGTAAAGGGTGTTTTGAATGTGTTTTGAGTAGATTTTGGGTGCGTATGGAGTCGTTTCAGTGTGTTTGGATGTAGTTCATGGTGTTGTGGGTTGCTTGCGTGTATTAGGATAAGTTCTGTGGATACTTTTGTCTTTTGAATGTTTAATGTTCTTTTTTTTTTTTTTTTTTGGGGGACACACACCTCCCTCAATAGCCAAACTTAAAACACCGTCACCTCACCAGACCTTATCAGCAATGTTACACCCACAAGGACCCTCTTGGTGTTTTGTATGGGTGGGACTGACGGAACCACAGAGAAGTCGCTAAGGTAACGGGTAGGTGGAGGTGATCGTGGCTGGGGCGTGTTAGGATGTTGAACTCTGAGGTGTGTGTGTGTGTGTGTGTGTGTGTGTGTGTGTGTGTGTGAAAGTTTGAATGTGAATTAAATGTTTCTTAACCCCTTCAGTACTGGGACACAGTTTTACCTTGAGATTTGTGTATGATTAGACCATTTTATTGACTTTAGGAAGAGTCTATGTAGGTCAGAAGATTAATGGTCACAGTCTTCACTATTCTAATCCCCCACATAAGTTTCTGAAGCTGTATAAAATCACCAAATAGTAAGCAGAATGAATATGGAAACGCGTCATGGTACAGAAGGGGTTAACTCTCTCTCTCTCTCTCTCTCTCTCTCTCTCTCTCTCTCTCTCTCTCTCTCTCTCTGGCTAAATACTTCATTATCATTCTTTTTGCTACTTCATATCGCAAAGTCGCAAAGTCGCAACGCTGCTCATTTATCATCATTACAGTACTGTCCCTTGCACGAGACAGTCACTCAGGCAGCCTGTTATAAACAACACTCATCATCTTTTGTCCCTCCTACAGGCTGAGAAGGCCGAAAAACAGCACAGAGGGACCTATTAAGAGCTTTAAAGACCACAAAAAAGAAGAAATAGAAGAAAACTACCTCCACTACCACCACCAAAGTTCCGTGCATCCACCACCACCACCAACAACAATAACAACAACATTCGTCACTTCTTGTCCCTCCTACGGGCTGTGAAGGACGAAAAACAGCACAGAGGGACCTATTAAGAGCTGTAAAGACCACGAAAAATAAGAAATAGAAGAAAAACCACCACCACCGTAGCATCGTGCATCCACCACCACCGTAGCTTCGTGCATCCACCACCACCACCACCACCATGCCTGTTGGAGCAGACGGGTTTCGGCTTCAGAATGTGAACGAGAACAAGGAGAAGAACAAACTGGAATGGGTAAATAACTATGTGGGCAAAATTTGAGGTTGTTGAGAGAGTTTTGCGAGTGAAGTTCATTGTAGACACACGTGGAAGAGGGCTAGCATAGGTTAGGATAGGGTAGGATATGATACAGTGTGTGTGTTTGTCTTATCCATTTTTTTCTGTCTCACTTGTTTTATTTCCATTACCTCTATTTAGTATCCATTTTCTTTCTCCTGTTTTTAATCCCATTTCCTCCACTTTTTTCTTTCTTTTCCTCCCTCCTCTCTTTTCCTCCACTCTTTTCTTTCTCTTTCCCTTCTTATATGTAACATCATATCAGCAAAGCGGGGAGGCGGGAATTAAGGAAACCAGGTGGGATGTGTATATGAAGAGAGTGCCAGTTAGGAATAAGATACAGTGTGTGTTTGCCTTACCTTGCCTTGCCATATATATATTAATGGTTTAATTCTAGAGTAAATTTGCAGTTTCAACCAATGTACCCTATCTTATATTTCTTTTTTCCCTATGTCTAACAAGCTTGGGGACCTCTTGGAAAAGTGGGGTTGTAACATAGCATAAACTAACCTAACCCCATTTTCCGATAGGGTAAAATGGGGTTGTATTGGTTGAAACTGCAGTAATACCAATTCTACTGTGTCTTCTGTTCTTCCATTCTTTTTTATGTAAGAGTAGAGGACTGGCCAAGGGCATTAACGAGATGAAGATAAAAGGTCCACTCAGTCGCCAGTCTCCATACAGAGCTGACAGTTAGCCAAAGGACAGGGACAAATGTGTTAATGTGCTGGTGTGAGGTGGTCCTAATGGTAGCATAGTTTGGCCATATATTTTTCAATGTAAGGGCAACAGAAAGAGTAAGAAATAAAGGCCCACTTATTTTTCAGCCCCCTTGCAGGTTTGAGAGAGTATGATGGGACAAATATCTTGATATGTTCGTGTGAGATGGTCCTAAAGGTAGCATAGTTAGGCCATGTTTTTTTTTCAATGTAAGAGGAAAGCTAGGGCAACAGAAAGAGTAAGAAATAAAGGCACACTTAGTTTCCACTCCCCGTGCAGTTCCGAGAGAGTATGACGGGACAAATGTATTGATGTGTTGGTATAAGGTGGTCCTAATGGTAGCATAGTGAGGCCATGTTGTTTTCAATGTAAGAGGAAAGCTAGGGCAACAGAAAGAGTAAGAAATAAAGGCCCACTTATTTTCCAGTCTCCATACAGGTTGAAGAGAGTATGACGAGACCAATGTGTTGATATATTCGTGTGAGGTGGTCTTAAAGGTAGCATAGTTAGGCCATGTATTTTTTCAGTGTAAATGGACAGCTAGGGCAAGAGAAAAAATAAAGGCCCACTTAGTTTCATGTCCCCGTGCAGGTTTGGGAGAGTACGGAGGCAAAGATGTGTTGATAATCTAATGCAGGGAAAATATTTTGGTGTATCTTAACAAAAATATGCATCTTTGTCTCCTAACTGTAAGATTAACTGTTTATTAATAGCAAAAATGTAATGCTCATCTTCTTATAGGCATAAGTAGGATGATTATCTTCTAGAAACCTTTGTAAATCCTTTTGTAACATTAATGTAGCCATTCACTCCTTGATTCTATTATTTTTTCACTATGTCGCTTTCATTATTACACGGCTTCATCAGTCCATCCCAAAATGCTTCTTCTTTTTTCTTCTTTTTAATTGTTTATGCTTGTAACCTCCCAACTCGAAGAACTCTAGTCACAGGAAGGAGAGATCAGTAAAAGCTTCCTTGCTTCTGTTATTTCCTGCACTGTGTTTCCTTCATTATTACACAGCTTCCTCGGTTCTTCCCAAAATGCTCTTCCTTTAATTATTCATGCTTGTAACCTCCCTCCTCAAAGCACTCTAGTCACAGGAAGGAGAAATGCAGAACCAGAGATTAGTAAAAGTGTCCTTGTTTCTGTTATTTCCTGCATTATGTCGCTTTTCATTATTACACGGCTTCAAAAATCTTTCCCAAATTGTTCCTTCTTTCTTCTTTTTTAATTAATTATGCTTTTTAACCTCCCTGCTCAAGTCATAGGATGGAAAAATACAAAGCCAGGAATTAATAAAAGCCTGTGTGTTGTGCCTTGCCTTGTTTGACCACTTTGATGACTTGCAGGTGACGGGCCCCAGCCAGGACGATTACAACCGCACCTTTGTGATCAATGATGAGGATCACACGCTGGGCAATGCACTCAAGCACATCATCATGCAGAAGTGAGTGAGAGGGCTGCTATAGGGGCAACACACATGGACTTTCTTCTGTTTACCTGGTACTGAACATAAGAAGCTGCAAGAAGTTGTCAGGCCTACACGTGGCAGTCCCTGTATGAGCAAAGCAACTTAATTCTATCTGTCATCCCCATCCATAAATTCATCTAATCTTCTTTTAAAGCTCCTCATTGACTCAGCACTAACATGATTGCTGAATCTATTCTATTCATCTACCAATCTGTTAGAGAACCACTTCCTTCCCATTTCTTTCCCAAGCCTGTTCTGTATATGGTCTGAGAATTTCTATGCTAAGACGTAAAGAAGAATAGGAAGATCAAATGAGGAGTGAATGATTAGGTAACTATTTTGTGTCTTGTTTGTACTACAAGATCCAAAGACAGGATGAAGGGAGCATGTCAGAAAGAAGCGATTTTTTATTTGTTCAGCTTTTGTTTCTTTACCATGCTCATGTCCATTTTTTCAGGTGTTCTTTGTCTGTTAAGGATGTGAATGATGTTACTTATTTCTCTTTTTACAGGATTGAGTCAAGCTCACATTGCTGTCTTTTGAAGTTAATTTTGTCACATTTAAGTCTATAATTGCTCCTTGCACTCACAACTTCATGCATTCCGTTGGCTGATTACTCTATCACAAAAACTATACCTCCTTTTCTTTTCTTTTTTCACTTTTTTTGCACATTTTTTACGGTGTCGCCTTAGTGTTGGTTATTGTCCTGCCACATCATGTTTAGACCTTCCTTGTGTATGTGATTACCAAGCTAGCATACAGATAGATAGAGTTTAAAGATAGAGAGATGAACAATGAACACCATCTATTATTGCTTTTTCATTGCAGAGAACATGATGCCTTGTGTATGTGATTGCCAAGCCAGCTTACAGATAGATAGAGAGTATATAGATAGAGAGATGAACAAGGAATACCATCTGTCATTGGTGTTTCATTGCAGAAAACATGATGCCTTGTTTAGACCTCCCTTGTGTATGTGATTGCCCCAACCCAGTATACATATAGATGAACAAGGAACGCCATCTGTCATTGCTACTTCATTGTAGAAAACATAATGCCTTGTTTAGACCTCCCCTTTTGTATGTGATTGCCAACCCAGTATACAGATAGAGTGTATACAGATAGATGAACAAGGAACACCATCTGTCATTGCTCTTTCATTGCAGTCCTGATGTGGAATTTTGTGGCTACACAGTCCCCCACCCCATGGAGAGAAAGATCCATGTGAGAGTGCAGACCCACAGCACCCCAGCCCTGCAAGTCCTCCACAAGGCTCTCAAGGACTTAAAGAAGCTTAATGAAGAGATCAGGGAAAAAATTGAGGTGGGTGAAAACATTATTCTAACCCCTTCAGTGCCATGACGTGCTTTCATATTCATTCTGCTTACTATTTAGTGATTTTATACACCTTCAGAAACTTACATAGGGATTAAAATAGTGAAAACTCTTGCCATTTATCTTCCACCCTTCATAGACCCTTCCTAATGTCAATAAAAAGGTCTATAGTACCCAAAACTCAAGGTAAAAATGTGTTCCAGTATTGAAGGGGTTAAGCTACAAATATTGGCACACCAAATTTTACACATAGAAAAGAAATAAATGTATTAAGTTACCAGTGAATAAAAAGCTAAGAAAATACTTCATTGATGTGTAAGTCTAAGGAATAATAATTTTAAATTTGTGCTTGTTGCATCATGGTTTTGTTGTTCCAGCTGAGCATCATAGAGAAATGTTCACTTGGCTTGTTTCTTGAAAGCCCTCGCTGCTAGAAGTAATACCTTATCCCTGATGTTCACCTGTTCTCTCTCTCTCTCTCTCTCTCTCTCTCTCTCTCTCTCTCTCTCTCTCTCTCTCTCTCTCTCTCTCTCTCTCTCTCTCTCTCTCTCTCTCATGCATATCCTTTGACTCAAGCCTTTGTCAGCTCTCTCTCTAATGCATATCCTTTGATCCAAGCTTTTATCAGTTCATTTATGCAAGTGTTGACAGTGATACAGGGAAAGGCACGCCACTAATGGTCTTGCTGAGGTTGTCTTGTTAGTTACATCATTCGTATTGGCAACAGTGACGCATTGATTCACACATTCCACAGCTTTGTAGAGTTATTTTGGTAGTGTTCATCATTTATGTAACCATTCCTTAATGTAGTGTTATTGCTTGAAATTAGACAGCTTCTCTATTGTTATTGGATACGTTATATATCACAGTAATGAAGGAATGACAAATGTTCAGTGACAATTAAGTATAAAACTATCTTTCACTAGTGTCAGCATTCATGTGGCTATGGTAATAATTGTCATTTTGTGCATCGAATCTAGAAGACAAAGCAGTGCCCTCTTCTCACTAGATGTAGTGTGCATAGCAGAGGAATCATATTGAAATTGTAGTGTTGTCTGTGGCTGTGGAGGCTGAACTAATCATGCATCCACAGTTTGTTTAAAAGGGAAAATACAGCCTGCCTAAAATGTGCTGTATTATATGAGGTTTGAAATTAAACAATGCCAGAGTATTAGCGGTCAACCTGTTTATATATATATTCTCTTTTTGTGCCGACAGTGTTGAAACTTATAATGACTTCTCCATTATTCAGCTCTTACGAGCTGTGTCTCAGTTTGTCTAAGCAAGTCTCTCTTTGAGTGGCCCCAAGCTTTCCAAAAGATGGTTCATTATTCATGACACTTCACTTCAACACGGAAAACATCTTCAGGCAAAGTGATGCAGTGGATGTGTGTGTCTCCTGATATATGCAGGTCCTGGCTTATGATTGGTCACTGGTGGCTCATGAGTGGTTGGTGCAGGTAGCCATGGATGGCTGTTTGATCTGTTCTGTCATTGGTTGGGAGATTGTGTTGTGTGTTCCTGTGTTGTTTTTTTCAAAGTGGATAATATTTGTAGATCTTGTGCTTGTGTGTTAATCTCTGAGCTGGTGATGTGTCAGGCTTATAGAAGCATTAATCAGCAGACTCTCATTCTTTACGTAATTATACTATAGAAGCTCCATGCTCCAGAATATAAGACAGAAAAAAAAGTAATGAACATCATCAATTAAGACATCATGCTAACAGGCCTGCACCAATCCTTGCAGCAACTCACAAGAATGTGAAAACATCATGCCTACAATTACTTTACTTTATGAAAAAAAAAAAAGCATACTTTTAGTTCCATTCCTTGGCATTATCTTGTACATATAACCTTGACTTTATCTACACACCTAAGATTTTTTGGTGGAAGCCAATAAAGTAAAATTTTTCCAGCAACACTGGTAAATATGGAAATATGTCTACAGTAATTATGTTTGTTCTAACACAGGAAACCATTTACACTGATTACTTCCTACTCAAGCACATGCCTTGCTATTGCAATAGAAACTCAACACAGATTGTCTGAACCCTAACAGTTATGCTCTGTAATGCACAATGCTTATATCTGTAAGCATAAATAATCATTCAAATTCAGCATATGAAAAAAGCTCAAACTAATATGATGGTGTATTTATTCTGTAGGTTGAGGTCCAGAGATACAAGGACACCCATCCACCCTCAGATGCAGAGGCAGACTGACCCTGAAGCAAGACACCTACACTAAAAATGTGTAAACTATTGTTTTTGTAATAAATATATGAAAAATTATTATTTTTTTTTATTTAAAACTCCTTAAGTTTGAGAGCAGTTATTTTGCAAAGGCATGCAGTAACTGTATCATTCATTTGTGGAAGAAAGTACGCTCTAAATAAATAGAGATACACTTTAATGAAAAAAAAAAAATACACACATACTCTGGTCTATTTCAAAGGAGAGAATGCTACAGAGACCATCAAGTGTGATACTATATAAGTGTATCAGTGGGTGAAGGTTGTCTGAAGGCTTCAATGGTAGTGAAGGAAGATCCAGGGGTAGATGAGGCTATTCAATACATGGTGTGCCAGTAGCCAGTCTTGCATAAGGTTGCTATCAACCTAGTTTATGCAGTACTGCTAGGTTATAGAGACTGTCACCGCGGACAGACCATTGTTATTTGTTTGCTAATAATAACACCACGTGAACACACGCGAGGAATGAATGAAAGAAGCACTGGAGTGACAAGATCTATAGATACCAATACCTTATTAGCTTGGAGTGGCTTGCAGTGTGCAGTGAGAGTATGCTGGCCACACCCAAAAGTGTTGCCATTTATAGGCATCATTATACGTTATAAGCCAGCGAGCAGTTTACTCATGTGAGACTGAGATTCATTAGGTGTGCTGCTATGCTTCATCCATAGGATTCAAGGAAACTCTTCATTCGTCCTTGTATTGTTATCAAATATGTTTTATGCCTTTCGCGCTACGTCCAAATAACTCGCTACATTTGGCGATCTTTACATATAAAGGTATAGAAGCATCAGTGTGGGTGTAGCGAATTAGGCAGCATTGTGCAAGTGTGCCGTGGCCACCGCCCTTGTGTCGGGTACCACCTGTGGGTGGCTGGGTGCGCCTCAGCCCAGCCCGCAGCGGCACCCGATGTCTCCAGCCTTTCTGTCTTTCAACGGCATTCCCCTAAGACACGATGGTTTAGCATTACTCTTGTATTACGACTTAGTGATCAATAAACTACCTTTTTTCAGGACATAAGACTGAAATCATAGTTTCCTTGACAACAAGTATATCGAAGACTAGCACTTTGATTACATGCACATTGGTGCTCTCGTATTAAGTCATTGCAGTGAGCACAATTGGTGAGTGCTTATCGCATAGCTACTGCCAGTGCATTATTAGCCAGATATTGATTTCAAGCTCAGCTCGTAATAAAACGCAGGTGTCTGTCCATAATTCCTAGAGTTCAGACGATGACTTGTTCGACCGTCGACTTGTTAAGGAGTATTTTTTTTATCTTGCACAATTCTATTTGGGAACAGTTACCATGAAAGGGAAAAACAATGGCTACCTATATATAGCGGCGAGACAGTTATCTAACCTATATATGAATAACGGACATAGGAGGTAGATAAATATGAAGTGAATAATAAATGTCTCCAGGAAGGAAAAAAAAAAAAGAGATGAAGAGATGCGCTATGCCACTGATAAACCCTGTTGCTGGGATTCACCACATGCCACCATTGCTAACATGGACATTTAATCCCTCAAGAAACCTTCTGGCTGTGTGAAGGAAACATAAGCCTTGGAGAACAAAGTTTATTCGAAATCTCGCGGGTTGCGCACTCAGCGACTCTCCTTCCACATTGATCCTCAGCGCCATCTGATGCCGGAGTTCAAGTCGTTGTGTTTTTCCCGTCGTGTATTTCTGGAGCCAGACTTTCAAGGGTCAAGACCACCTTCGTATTTGCTGAAGGGACATGATGGAGCTGACCAACTAAGGCGTAGTGATGGGCGTGAGTGATGGCGGGTCTTGTATCCTCATACATTGCCGGGGGAGGCGTGTATACTTATTTTTTTCGAGAAAGGGAATTCTTGGTGACGACACACATACACACACACACACACACACCGCCAGCGACTTGTCTGCCTGTCACCAACAAAAGTTTCCTGCTTCACTTAATATCTGGTGTGTCTCGGGAGGTATTGGTGAGACTGGCAAGGCTGGGAGAGCAAGGTGCGTGGGAGAGGGTGTGGGGAGAGCCTGTAGTGGTGGTAATGGTGGTAGTGTGGTTGTGAGGTGGGGTGGTGACTGGTGACCACGAAACTACAGGTAACGGTGTGTGTGTGTGTGTGTGTATGGTGGTGGTGGTGGTGGTGAGGGGCGGTGCAGTGATGTGTGGTGGTGAGTGCGTGTGGATGTGGTGATGTGGTGGTGGTAGGTGTGGTGTGGTGTGAAGTGTATTGTTGCATTGCAGTGGTGAAATTGGTGCTGTGTTGGGGGTGGTGTAGGATGTTGCTTCTCTCTACAGGAGATTAATCTCTCGCTCATTCATCACCACCACCACTACTGCTGCTACTACTATTACTGCTAATCTAATCAATTGTACACTTTCTTTTTTTTTTAATAAGCCTTGTGATGTGTATAACCATTGTGTGTGTGTGATGTGTTATGGTGGTTGTGAGTGTGATGGAATTTGATTATTAGTTATTATTAAAAAGTTGGTAAATTGAAGTTACATTTAGTGATGGTAACACCACCTGATGCTGTTACATGACATAATGATTGAGAATTTAGGTGTCCTTCATGATAAATATAGCTGTTTTCATGAAAATATTGGAATTTGGACTTCTCATGGCAAAAAAATTGAATTACGCTGTGCTAACATGTCACAAGACACTCAAAGCTGTACTGCAGTGCCCTGGATGTCACTTGAAGTCTTGACATGTGCCACAATGTTGTATCCTTTGCTGTTCTCTGCTAGCTTGTCTTTTAATGTTGCTAACCACATGTCTCCTCTCCTTCTGTCTCCTATAGCCTTGCTGTGCATGACTTTCTATAATAAAAATAGGTAAATAAGAGATTACTGTCATTTTCTGTTGCCAAAAAGAAATAATAATTACTTATTTGCCAGTATTTTTTTGTTGGCATCTGGTGACATGGCAAATATTTGAGAATGTGAGCATTGTCCAGCCTGCCTTGGCACTGCAGCCTCTATGGTCTGTGGGCAGCACCCGGAGAGGTTGCGTCTTGGTCAGCCCCATTTACAGCAGATGTATTCCTTTGTTCTCCAAGCACTTCTGTGTGTGTGAAGGTTGTAACACTGCCTATACTCTGGTCATTCTGAACTGGCCGTTTGGGTGCAGTCCGCTTTTTGACAGCTCGTCCTCCTTTGTTGCTATGTCTGCACAGTTCACCGCTGATGTGGAACAGAAGTTAGAGTGATTTCATAAATATTTTCAGAAATACACGAATTTAAATAGAAACAGGGAGAGAAAGAAAGACAGAGACAGAGGGTAAGGAGGTGGAGTGGTGTTGGAGAAAGAAGGCAAGCCTGTGATTTATGGAATCCTGGTGAAGCCCAGGGCCACACCTGAGCGGCCAGTTAAGATTAAGCCAAGTATAGACCATCCAGAGAGGTGTTCATGTGCCTGTCAACTGTGAGTGTGACACCAGTGTGGGAAAAGAACAGCCAACACATAGTACCAAACTAATGTGGTGTTGGTGTAGTGTGATCTGGTGTAGCAAAGAGAAGATGGGGATGTGAAATGATGGCAGTGGTTCTTGAAAATAGATAGCTAAATTGATATATTTTCATAAATGAACAGATTTGTAAATGGATGGTTTCCTTTCAGACTGAATGAACTTCAGTTGAGGAATGTGTAAGGTGGCACTTGTGCCAAGATGAAGATTGACAGAATCAAGTTAAAGAAGAGCAGCTCAGAAGTTGTAAGCAATGATTTCTACTTTGTGTTTTCAGTTGCTTTATGTGATACTTGTCATACACTTGCTTATGTGTGCATTGATATTCCTATTTATTGATCTGTGTTGTTCCCCCCAGCCTGGTGATTGTGGCTGGCTAATTGAAAAACTCCAAAGCTGTAGCAATGAGGAACTGCTGCCCATCCTGCAGAGTGTGGAGTCCTGGAGCTACGGCAAGTGTGAGCTGTACCACTGGATTGATGTGCTGGACAGGTGAGGAGCTGTACTTATTGCCTTGCATTATTGTGCCTTTAACCCCTTCAATACGGTGATGCCTATGTAGGCGTCATGAAGCCCCAGTAGCAAATACGGTGACGCCTATGTAGGCGTCATATTTCTTTTCTGAGCTTTCTTCAGTTCAGTTGTCCCGTATAGTGTGTTGGATACCAACTACACACGCCGTATGCTGTCCATGAAATCCTAGTGCTCCTCCCACCATCCTTGTTTCCACCAATCACTAAAGATAAGCTACATGCGTCCCGCCTTGTGTCTAAAATTACCCAATGGCATAGACTGTTCCCATCTCTCTCTCTCTCTCTCTCTCTCTCTCTCTCTCTCTCTCTCTCTCTCTCTCTCTCTCTCTCTCTCTCTCTCTCCTCTCTCCCCATCTCCCTTTCCTCCCCCCATCTCCTTCCTCCTCCCCTCTCCTCTCTCGAAGATAAGTTACATGCGTCCCACCTTGTAACATTCGTGAAAACACACACACACACACACACACACACACACACACACACACACACACACACACACACACACACACACACACACACAAAACAACAAATTTCTAATCTCTCTCTCTCTCTCTCTCTCTCTCTCTCTCTCTCTCTCTCTCTCTCTCTCTCTCTCTCTCTCTCTCCTCTCCCTCTCCTCCCTCCTCCCTCTCTTCCTCTCGAAAGATAAGCTACATGCGTCCCGCTTGTGTCTAAAATATTAGCAAATGTCTCTCTCTCTTTCTCCGAAGAGAGAAGCGTCCACTTTCCTCTTCGAAGGCGATATAGTGACTAAAAAATAGCAGCATAATACACAAAGATGACAAGTATGACAAGCTTGCACGAGTTTCCAAGGCAAGGGCACTACCACCCGTATATCATACAGGCGGGCTTTTTTAACATCTGGCGCGAAGGGGTTAATTAAGCACTTTAGTTGTAAGATTAGTTTTTGGCATCTTTTCCAGTCATGGCCAAACTCTTCAGCATGTCCTTTCTGACACATGCAGTGAATGACCACCTTATTTTGGCTCATGACTTGTAACACTTCTTTGCACTTCATATACATGTAATATGGTGTGCAATAATGACCTGTACAAGAAATACTTTGCGGAATGACTTGAATTTGCAAAGCTGTCAAATGAGGTCAAAGTCTATGCTTTTCCCTTTGCAGATTTGATACAATCCTAGAAGAGGCCACAGACAAAGGAGATGAGGACAAGTGGGTGTTGCCGTGTGATCTCCCAGACAATGGTCATGTAAGTGGTAACCTTTTCTTTCCCACCGTTCATTAATAGTGCAAGTTAGGACATTAGCTCTGTTGTTTATCAGTTTTAGATGGTTTGATATGAGGTCATAGCTCTCATGGCTAGTTGTTGAAAAAAAAAAACATTTGAAATTTTGCCAGTTCTTTAAGCCAACCATCTAAATGCTTTCTTTTATCCATCAGGTTCAGGAGCTGGTGGTATGGGTGCTCCACTTCACCACACTGCTGGTGGAGCATTCCTTCTCCCGTCACTTGTACTCCTCAGTGGAGCACCTCATCACCCTCCTCTCCTCCACCTCCATGACCATTGTGCTTGCCGTCCTCAACTTACTCTACATGTTCAGCAAGAGGTGAGAACGATACATGTTTTAACCCTTTCAGTACCATGCCACATTTCCATATTCATTCTGCTTACTATTTGGTGATTTTATACAGCTTCAGAAACTCATGTGGAGGCTTAAAATAGTGAAGATTGTGGCCATTAATATTCTGACATCTATAGACCCTTCCTAATGTCAATTAAATGGTCTTTATTTCACAGAAATTTCAAGGTAAAAATGTGTCCCAGTATTGAAAGGGGTTAATCTTGGTGCCTGATAGATTAACAGACTTTACCATGAGTTTTGAGTGTGATTAAACTAATTTATTCACATTAAGAAGGGTCAATGGAGGTCAGAAGGTTAACAGCCAGAGCCTTCACAATTTTAATCCCAACAAAATTTTCTGAAGTTGTATAAAATTGCCAAATAGTAGCAGAATGAATATGAAAATGCATCCTGTGAGATTGACAGTTACTTTGGCTCTCATATACCAGCACAAGAACATTGGGGTACCATTCTAACAGAGTCGGTCCTGTGATTACTTTTTAAACATCTGCGTCACCATTTTTACCTTTCACTAACACGTTGGAATGGTTTATCAACAGATCCAACTTCATCACCCGGTTAGCACTGGCCCCCCGGCAGGCACTGCTCACCCGTCTCATCAACCTGGCTGAGCCCTGGGGAGGCAAGGACAACGGCTTTGGCCTTGCACAGTGCTGCCAGAATCTGCCTCTCAGTGTGAGTTGAAGGATATTTACTACCTGTTCATGTTTTAGCCATTTTGAGTTGAGGAGAGAAATCTTTGCAGGTTCTGAAAGGTGATGACTTAGTAGCCTTTACTTTCTTAAAATGCAGATCTTGTGAAGCAAACTCATTCTGTGTTCCCATATTCCTTATGAGAGAAATCTTTGTAGGTTCTAAAAGGTGATGACTGAGTAGCATTTATCTTTTTACAATAGAGATCATATGAAGCAAACTCATTCCGTGTTCCCATATTCCTTTCTTTTATGACCTGTGTGTGTGTTTAATTTTGCAGGATTTCCCTGAAAATGCCACCACACTTCATTATGAATTCTATGGTGAGCATCAGCAGCAGCAGTACCACTCTGACACAGCCAGTGGGGCCAGTGGTACCACCAGCAGCACCAATAGTTGTAGAGGGAACAGTTCAATCATTACTATTCACATAGATAATATGCAGAATATCAACAAGTCACCAGCCCAAGTTATGGAGGAGCTGATGCAGGTGTACAAAGTGCCTAGTGAGAAACAGGTGAGAGGTTTGAAATTCACCCAAGTTTGTGTTCTTGGACTGCAGTGATTAGCAAGTAAAGTGAAATGTGTTTGTTCAAATCATTGATTATTTTTATCAGTATTTGGTGATGTGTGTATGAAAATTTATCTGACTGAAAATGAGGGTTTGGATTTCTTTTTTCAGATGGTCCTTTTTACTCACATAAGATTAGCCCATAGTTTTGGGTCGTATGAAACCCGGCTGCAGTGTGTGCAGGCCCGGCTGCAGGCGTTGTCAGTGCTGGTGTACTGCAATGCTCTCCAGGTTGGTCTGATGAATGTTCTGCCTTTAGAACTCACACAAATGACAGTATATTGTGCTATTAAAAGTCTAGAAGCTTTCATGATTCATCTTTGTATTAATATCTTAAGTAACTGGAATTTGGAAATTTGGATTAGTTTTTATACTTTTTATCCCTTGTGGGACTGTTGGCTTGGTATATAAAGAGATGAGTTTACTACACAAAGGGGTGATGTTTTGGTGAGAGGCGACACCTTGCAGTGGAATGCCAGCCTGGGATATAAGTGCATAAAAGATGCATATGGCATTATGCTCTGCAGTCACATTATTGATCTAAATGTCTTTGATATACCAGACAGGTTGCCTCAAGGAGAGACAGTTCAGGTAAAGCTTGTCTCACTTTAGGCACAAATAACAGGATATCTCCATGTCCTTGCTCTATCCTATTTAGTTTCTTTAGAACAAGCAGGAAGTAATGGTGAGTGTGCCATCCATCATCCTTATCCCAGGAAAATTTTTCCATCTCATAGATTTGGCAAATAAGAAATCCTTTTGATATTAGAAATACTCTGTTGTGAGTGTCTTGCTTGCTACCACCTTACATTTGTCAAATATTCTGGTGTACAGTTGGTAAAAGTCAGTTAAGGATCAAGTAATGAACCATTAGATATAAATACTATTATTGAGATTCATTGTGGTGGTGTGTGAGTGGTGGTGGTGGTGGCATCAGTAGTGGAGGTGAGGTGGGCTGATGGCAGAGTGACAGAGCATGCGAGCAAGCTGGGTATGATGAATAACACTGCGCAAATTTGACATGAGCTCCGTGGCAATCATGTTGAGCTCATGTTTGACAATAAGTAATAGTTATCCTGATAGTGTTGCATTTATTATATTTCCTACCTTATTTGTGTTGATTTATTAGTAAGACTTGTTTTCTTGTTCCTTTGTTGCAGGATAATGCAAACACAGTTTTGTATTCAGGACTTCTTGATGAGTTTGTTGAAGTCTTGGAACTGAATGACACTAAGCTTACCGAGATCAAGGCTGCCACTCTCCGCACCTTGACCTCCATCATTCACCTGGATAGAATGCCAAGCTTCCCCAGGTGAGTCTTGCTTCAATGTGCACAGTGTTGTTCCTTGCCTCTACTTACTTATCCCTCACTTCATTGAGTGTCAGGAGGCTGCAGATGAAATGTATGTCTTATTAGTTGTCTGGTAAATGCACAGGAATATCTGCCTTTGTGGAATAAATTCTGGTGTCTACTGAGTACTTTTATAAGTAGTCTTCGTTATTTTACTTGAACAAAAGTTATTGCATATTCTCAAGTTACTAAAGTCCTTGATAGATTCTGAACATTGCTTTCAACATTATGTACACATTATTCAGATAGATGATAATGATATATTCTCTTTGACAGCTCATATCCAGTAGTAAAGAGTTTCAGGCTAGGTATTAATGCTGTTTCCTTCTATATTGCAGACTAAACACTATAATAGATGTAACAGGTGCCTCATCCTACCATGGGTTCTTGCCAGTGCTGGTGAGGTCTTGCATCACTACACTGACAGCACACTCCCCACCCGTGCCCAATCCCTTTCCAGCACCCTTGGCCACAGCACTCTTTTCCTTCCTCTACCACCTGGCTAGTTATGAGGCTGGGGGGGAGGCACTTGTGTCATGTGGTATGATGGAGTCTCTCATCTCTGTAGTTAACTGGAAAGGGACTGAACCGGATCACATAACAGTAAGTGTGTGCTTTCTTTATCTCACTCTCATTATCACTGGTTGTTCCTAGCATTGGTTAGGTTAGAAGACATATGTCCTGTAAAATTTCTCTCTCTCTCTCTCTCTCTCTCTCTCTCTCTCTCTCTCTCTCTCTCTCTCTCTCTCTCTCTCTCTCTCTCTCTCTCTCTCTCAAACCAAGTGGCATCTGAAATTGTTGAAAATGAGGAATTCATCATTGTCCCCTCTTCAAGTTCCTGTTTTTTCGTGTTGCAGTTTGTGACCCGGGCAGTAAGAGTGATTGACCTCATCACCAACCTTGACATGCATGCCTTCCAGTCTCATGGTGGCCTGAATGCCTTCACCAAACGTTTGGAGGTGAGCTGTTTGTCTTCATGATTATAATTGTCTATTCTATTAAGCTTTTGACAGAAATTAATGTATATTCCAATAACACATTTTTAATAAATGAATTAGTAATATTTTTTTGCCTCATTGTGTAGGAATTTTAGTGAAAGACAATGTTTATCTTCTAATGCACTTTGTTTCCTTGCATTGCAGGTGGAGGTAGAGGAATGCCGAAAAGAGCAGCCTTTTGTCATAAGCTTACCAGCACCGCTAGCTGGGGATGGGGACAGCTCAAGTGCTCCCTCAGATACAGCCCAGTCTGCCGGTGCCACAGAGGAACCCATAGATACAACTGATACCACAGAAGTGCCTGATACTGGTACCCACTCTCCAATGGACACCACACCCGCTCCAGCTCCCGCAGAGGTGGATGTTGCCCAATCCTCGTATGCCGCCCAGCCCAGCACTTCCTCGGCCATGGAGGTGCCCGTGGCCTCACAACCAGACTACAGTGAGGCCAAGACTGGTCTCTCCTGCCTACCACAGAGAGCAGCCCTCATCAAGTCCATGCTCAATTTCCTGAAGAAGGCCATCCAGGAGCCAGGATTCAGTGAGAGCATGCGTCACCTGATGGAAGGCTCTCTGCCATCCTCTCTTAAACACATTATCAGTAATGCTGAATATTATGGAGCATCTCTCTTCCTCCTGGCGACGGACGTGGTCACTGTCTATGTGTTTGGTGAGCCGTCATTGCTTTCCTCCCTGCAGGACAACGGCCTCACCGATGTTGTCCTCCACGCCTTGCTGGTTAAAGACGTAAGTGCTGGTGATGGCAGGGGAAGGGCTGCATGTTGTTCAAATTATTATTAGTAGTAACAGTATTAATAAGGATTGTCCACAAGACTGCCCCCTTCCACCAGAATTTCTTTATTAGTATTTTGATATCCAGTGAACTTCATCATAATGTATTGCAGCGTATGTTTAATAATGAGTGGTGACTTTTAGGTTCCAGCCACTAGGGAAGTGTTGGGCTCACTCCCCAATGTGTTCAGTGCCCTTTGCCTCAACTCCCGGGGCCTGAATGCCTTCGTGGCCTGCAAGCCCTTCGAGAGGCTGTTCAAGGTGCTGCTGTCCCCTGACTACCTGCCGGCCATGAGGCGCCGCCGCTCCTCAGACCCGATGGGGGACACCGCCTCCAACCTGGGTAACGCCATGGATGAGCTGATGCGGCACCAGCCCAGCCTCAAGTCCAAGGCTATGAAGGCCATCGTCAAGGTGTGTGTGTGTGCTGGTCAATGTGTCAGAAAGACAGAGAGAGAGAGAGACTGACTGTAGGGTGTGCCATATATAGGGCCTGATGGGTTCCTGCAGCTTCCCTTATATTATGTGTGTGTGATTACAGCTCCTGGAGGAAGTGTGCCTGCTGGGGAGCGACACTCACTACATCTGCTGGAAGACTCCCCCAAAGCATGAGGCGTCTCCCGCACCTGTGTCCCGGTATGGAAATTCAATCCTGGTGTCTTGATTGTCCTTGTTTATTGATTGATTAGTGAAGTGATTGGTTTGATGAATTGATACTGGTCCTCATTTCACTCTCATGGTGTAGCTCATATAGTTTTGTTAGATCTTGTTCAATGCATGTGTGATCTGGTAGTTGGACTGTGTGTGTGTGTGTGTGTGTGTTGTCATTTGTTTTTATATCCTTGGATGTGGCTTATTTTTTCTGCATTCCTCAGAAGCACAAATGACAACTCAAGTGATGAAGAAGAGGAGGACGACGAGGAGAGGGACGGGGGCGTGGCCAGGCTGTCTGTCACCACTGGCCAGCGGGAGGACGTGGCACTCTCAGAGACCACTCCGGGGGAGAAGCGACCGGTTCCCCTGGTTGACTATGTCCTTAATGTCATGAAGTTTGTGGATGCCATTCTGAGCAACAACTCTACTGATGATCACTGCAAGGAGTTTGTCACACAGAAGGGTCTTGTTCCCCTACTGGGCATCCTGGGTTTGCCCAACCTTCCCATAGATTTCCCAGTCTCTCAGGCTTGTCAGTCTGTGGCGTCAGTGTGCAAATCTATACTGGTAAACAAATGTCAGAGTTGATGTGTACTGAGATATTTCTTTATTTTTTTGTTTATGGAATGTTCATAGTATTTGCTGAATTGAGATAAGTGTTCAATAATTGACATTTTTCTTGTAGAACCTTGCCCATGAGAGTGGAGTTCTTCAAAGAGGACTTCACTGCCTCAATGAAAAGCTTGAGGCCTTGGCTCCCCTGCACCAGCCTCTGCCTTCCCCAGGAGGCTCAGTGCTGCTGCGGGAGCTGGCCTCAGCACCCAGTCCTGGCGAAGCCACAGCTTTCCCACAAGCCACTCCTCTGCTGCACACGCTGAGTGCTGTCCATGCCTACATCATGATGCTGGTGCATGTGTGCCGCACAGGACAGACAGAGATCAGGCAGTTATCCATCAACCAGTGGGGCACAGAGCTTGGTCTGAGGGTGTTGGTAGGACTCACCCAGCTGTACACCTCCCTTGTCTGGGAATCCACAGTGCTTCTGGCACTCTGCTCTGATGATGCCCTGCCTGCAGGCTGCCTCTTTGGCAAGGAGGACACTGACAAACTGCTACCACCTGACCTGAGGGTGAGTAAAGAGTTGTGAGCTTATGGTGCCAAGTTTAACCCCTTCCTCGGGAGAAACGAGTATACTCGTTTTCACTAAATGTTCCGTTTTCAGTCGTCGACGAGTATACTCGTCTAAAATTTTACCTTCAAAAACCAGCTACAGATGTATATATTTGTTTTCACTAAATGTTCCGTTTTCAGTCGTCGACGAGTATACTCGTCTAAAACTTGACCTTCAAAAACCAGCCACAGATGTATATACTCGTCGATTCCGAGCCTTTCTAAGCCACTCTTCATGTGAAACGAGTATTCTCATCAAATCGTACGCCTGGCAGAGGCGACAGGGAGGAGCGGTGAGATATCAAGGACGCTCTTACTAGACTTGCTCCGGCAACCACTGTCGTCGCATGGGTGTTATTTTCATTCATATTACCACTTATTTTTTGTATATTCAAATAATTTACACCCCAAATGTTTAGTTATGAGGAAGATGGCGAATATGAATCTTCCCTCAGAAGCTTGAATACTACTGATGACACTGCCAGTTCATCAGACAATTAATATTTCTCGGCAAGTGAGGAGGAGGAGGGAGGTGAGGGGAGAGCTTGGAGTTTATAGGAAGACAAGTTAACTTGTATATGTCTACAAAGGTATCTTCAAAATAAAAAGTTAACCACAAAAATGGAGGACAACAGTAATTACAAGCTGTTTTCATAATCAGCATGAAAAATACTATATAGAACCAAAATAAAAAAAATTAGTCTGAAAAAGAAACGTTTTTAACTAAAAGATTGTTGGGGAAGGGGTTAAAGTAATTTTCTTGAAATTAATGAAGGAAAGTTTTGATGAATACCTTGTGTTTTCAGTCTGAGGATGGCAGCCGAAGTGAAGCAGTGGCAATGGAAGTGACAGAATCTGACATCAAGGGAACAAGTGGGACCGGCACACCACTGGCTGAGGACAGCAACACAGAGAGCCCCACAAGACAGCAGTCTGCAGCCACACAGCACCAGATGAAGCTGATCAAGCCACTTTTGTCTTCAGCTTCAAGACTGGGCAAAGCACTGGCAGAGCTTTTTGGCCTCCTTGTCAAGGTGGGTTGTGCTGCTCATACCAAGCCAGAGTTTTCTCAGTGGTGGACCAGTTTGTAGCAAATCAATAGCCATGCTTCATTCTGGGGCTGTGTAGGTTTACACTACTGCATGGAGTAAAGGAAGTGTACCTCTTTCAGCTGTGTGTTGGCTCTCCACTGCGTCAGCGAAGGGGACAGCAGGTGGCCACTCCCATCACACCTCCCTCGGCATCAGCAAGGGCTGTTGCCTCAGCCCTGGCCCATCTCTTGTATGCTGGGCTGTCCTGGACTCCACCCCCGGCTTCTCCTGTCCCCAAGTTCCGCCTCACTTTCCTCATCTGCTCCGTCAGATTCACAAATCCCATGCTTTTTGATGACAAGAAAATGCCATACCACCTTATGCTCCAGTACTTTGTGTCCTCCCAGGGTCTCAGAGGTAGGTATCCTGAATTTGTAGTCCTGTGAGGGTTTATATGTAGTTTAGAAAGTCTTGTGCTTGTCGAATGAAGAAAGGAAAGGTGAAAGTAACTCTAGAAATACTATCTGCACGTATAGGTAGAAGCCGGGATCAACATTTGTTAGCTCACTTGTCACCTACTAACAACAATTAACTTTAATGACTTCAGTACCATGATGCGTTTTCATGTTTATTCTGGTTACTATTCCGTGATTTGATACAGCTTCAGAAACTTATGCCAGGGTTAAAATAATGAAGATTCTGGGCCATTAATCTTCTCACCTCCATAGACCCTTTCTAATGTCAATAAAATGGTCTAATCATACACAAATCTCAAGGTAAAAATGTGTCCCAGTACTGAAGGGGTTCATTTGCACCATTTATTCCAGCCTTCTTTGACACCTTTGAGTGGGCCATCAGTGCAGGGGGGCAGGATGGCCTTGACTCTGGTGAACTGCCTGAGGGAACCGGAGAGTTTCTGGACACCTGGCTGTTCCTGCTGGAGAGGCTGGTCAATCCCCGCACAATGCTAGACTCCCCTAACTCCCTGCCAGCCAAGTCCTCTCAGCCAGGCTACCAACCATTCAGCCCTCTCAAGTTCCTCATTCACATTCAGAAGGTGAGGTCACAGTCTTTCAGTTAGTTTTATTAATGTCATCAGTGTGTGTGTGTGTGTGTGTGTGTGTGTGTGTGTGTGTGTGTGTGTGTGTGTGTGTGTATTTACCTAGTTGTAGTTTTACAGGGTCTGGGCTTTATGCTCGTGTGGCCCCGTCTCCATATCTACACTTATCCAATCTTACTTTAAAAGTATGCACACTCGTTGCAGACACTACTTCATTTAAACTGTTCCACGCCTCAATACATCTCTGCGGGAAACTATATTTTTTAATATCTCTCAGACATCTTCCTTTTCTCAGCTTTTTACTATGCGATCTTGTGCTTCGGATGTCATATTCTTCTCTCAGGATCAGTTTCTCATTATCCACTTGGTCCATTCCGTTGATCAATTTATAAACTTGTATCAGGTCTCCTCTCTCCCTTCTCTGTTCCGGGGTTGGTAGATCCATAGCCTTTAGTCTCTCCTCATATGTCATCCCTTCAAATTCTGGAACCATTCTTGTAGCCATTTTTGTAGCCTCTCCAATTTCCTTATGTGTTTCTTTTATGAGGGGTCCACACTACTCCTGCATATTCCAATCTGGGTCTTATTATAGTACTTATCAATTTCTTCATCATTTCTTTGTCCATGTAGTGAAATGCTACTCCAATATTCCTTAGCAAATTATATGTTTCTCTAAAAATTCTATCAATATGGCTTACTGGTTGATTGTTTTCTTCCATCGTCACTCCTAAGTCCTTTTCCTTTTTAACTTTCTCCAGTTCTACTCCATCTTCCATTTATAGATTCCCACAGGTCGTCTTTCACTTTTTCCCATTTCCATGACATGGCTTTTGTTCACATTGAATTCCATTTCCCACTTCTTACTCCATTCCCAGATCTTATTTAGGTCTTCTTGCAGTATTTCACAATCCTCCTTTTGCTTTATAACTCTGCACAATTTCGTATCATCTGCAAACAGAATTATGTAGCTGTTCACTCCTTCTGGCATGTCGTTAATATAAATGAGGTGTTTTATTTTGCTAAACATATCTATATCAGTGTGCACATGAAGCCTTTTGTCATTCACAGGCTGCATTTGGAGCTGTGATGAAGCTGTGGAACAAGAAGCCACTGAAGTCGTATGGCGTGAGGATATCGGAGTCTGTATTGGTGATCCTGTGCTCCATCATCAAGGGGGAAGCAATCATCAACGAGCGTCTTGCCAAGGAAAAAGAGAGCACCTCCACAACCATCACCACCACTACCACTACCACAATTTCCACCACCACCACCACCACTGCAGCAGCAGCGGCAGCAGTAGCAGCAGCAGCAGCAGCAGCAGCAGCTACCATTGCCACTACAGCCACAGCCACTTCTAGCACCAGTAGTAGTGGCACAGCAGGTGCAGCCACACCTGCTACTACCACAACCAACACTGCGGGAGCTGCAGTGCCTGCCACCACTAGTGCCCCTCCTTCTGAGTGGGTCACAGTTCCACCTAGAGACACCACTGGTCAGGCTGCTCCTGCAGAACCTGATGTCAACCAGCAGCACCTGCAGGCTCTAATGGACATGGGCTTTGCCCGTGAGAGGTGCCTGGAGGCCATTTCCCAGACCCACACCCTCCAGCAGGCCACTGAGTACCTGCTTATGAACCCGCACCTGGACCCGTCCACTGGGGTGAGTAACAGGCCCCTGTGTGGCCAGGAGGTTGGCTGGTAATATTAGCAGTAACATGGCTTAAATAAAAAATTGTGTTTTGTTTCTCATGACATCCAAAATGGTGTTATCAGGTTGGAGGCGGGGGAGACATGGAGCTCATCGAGGAGGACCAGATGCTTCAGGCCATTGCCATGTCTTTAGGAGAAAATGTACAAGTATCAGGTACTGGCAGCACCAGCTCCACCAACCTCAGTCTTCAGTGCAGCACTCCAAAGGCTGCCACTGTTGCCACCAAGGAGATGGATGACGACCCTCTGGGCAAGGACACACTGGGTCAGTCGGAAACACTTCCCTCACTAACTGATATGCAAGATTATGTATTGTCTGGAAAATTATAATTAGAATGTGTTACTGAAGGAAGTTTTTCTTTAATATAACTGGCATTCGCAATACTTGATTATGATTTCTTTAAATTTTAAGAAGATTCCTCCAGACTCAGTGATTTAAGACCTATAGAGTAGTCTTGGGATGAAGAGATATCAGGTGTTTTAACAAAAGTCCAAAGAATGTAGATGTACAAAGTTTCCCCGGCAAATAACTTGACTTATTGTGGAATCTTTTAACAGATAAATTCAGTGAACATGTGTTGGAGGGTTGTTTGAGTCAGCTGGATGTGCAGCCCCAGATGGTGTACAAAGTGTGTGAGCTGCTGACAACCTGTGCCACCCGCAATGGTGTGCAGTGGAGGGACAACATGCTCACAACACTCATCAATGAGGTAAGACTGTTGTGTGTGTGTTGAGTTGTGATTGTGTTACTTTATTGAGGATGATTGAGCATGAGGCTATTGGAGGAGGAACAGATTAAGTAAGATGAGTATTAAGGAAAGGGGTAAAACCAGTTCTGAGTAGATTACAATATACATAAGTAGATTATCTGAAGAATGTTTCTTTATTGTCATCTTGGGGCGGCATTTACAGATTAGCAGCCAAGCCGAGCAGCTATTCACCATCAGCAGCCTGTCCACGCAGGAGAGAGTGGACCTGCTGTGCACCTCAGTACTGGCCTCAAAATTTGCTGTGCGACTCCACCTCGTGACTCTGCTGTTTGAGGTAAAAGAACAGTCCTTTTATTAGCACCAAACTTGGTAAGGAATGATTCAACCATTAAATGTCTTGTGTATGCTGTACACAATGTATAGTTGCATCTGTATCATTACTCATTGTTTTCTGTGCCAGGAGATGAAGACAGGGTGTGCAAGAGCCATGGAGCAGGCTGGTCTGGTGCACACGCTCACTGACCTGTTCATCTTGACACAAGGTGTACTGGCATCTGCTTCCACCCTCACCCCTACCCCAGCAGCTCCAGCAGCCCAGGCAGCCCAGGCAGTGCATGCCTCCCCACAGACAACACCACTCCATGCCAAGGACAAGGAGAAGGACAAAGACAAGGAGTCCACAGAAAGCTCAGGGACTCCTAAGTGGCTCTCTCCGGGTCTTCTCTTGCTAGATCTTTATGAAAAGTTAGCAATTGCAACTAAAAGGAGAGCAGCTGTGAATAAGGTAAGTATTGTTACCAAACTGGGTCTTAACACTGATGTAAGACTCAACCCAGTGAAACTTAAAATATGATAGAGAAGGGAGTGACCTACAGTTCCCTCTTAGGTATACAAGAAGCCTTTGTAACACTAACCTGCCTTTACATCTTTAGATATGCAACCATGTGTGGAAGTGGTTTGACATGAGCACTCAGAAGTGGTGTGCTTATTCAGCGAGCAACAACAAGACTATCAATGATGCCTACTGGTCAGGTGAGGCAAGCATACGCATCATCAATGGACGGAGGAAGTACACCATTCAGTTCCACTCCATGGTTCAGGTAAGACTGTTGTCAGGGAAACAGATCAACAATTGTGACTTACAATGAAATAGAATAGAAGTACATAGAAGGTACAACTTAAAACTTAACTCAGCATCACCAACTCATTAACTGTGCCCACTAAATTTGTAACCCAGGGACACATGAACAAACAAATTTTATATTGTTGTTGTGATTCTTGCCAGCTATCAAATTACATAATACAAATAAGAGTTTTAGTGATGTTTAAAGTTATAATGAATATTCGTGTTTCTCAGGTAAATGAGGAGTCAGGCAATCGTCGTCCAGTGATGATCACCATCAAGGACAAAGTTATTGCCGAGAAAAAGAAAGAACTGGCGACTGCTTCAGCCAGCAAAGACAAGCCAAGCCAGGCTCCAGAGGAGGACAGCGCAGCAGCTGCCGCAACTGATGAAGACAAGAAGGCTGGAACAGATGGGCAGACCGCTGCAGAAGCCTCTGGAGGTGGAGTGGCTCCGGCGTCAGATGATGCGGCCAAGGCAGTGACGATGGCCGGTGGAGAGGAGAAGATGGAGTGTGAAGATGGCGAGGAAACGAGTGGACCAGCAGCTGCCGAGACAGCCGGTCCTGAGGTGGTGTTGGTTGAAGGATTGACTGATGTGCACCAGGAGTTCATGATCAGGTAAGACAGGAAGAGAGAAAGAGAGAGAGATGGTAGTTCAGCCTTGGACTGATTGATGGCTTGGTGTTCATAGAATGATTTTGACAGAGTGAAGGCTCCATGGTGACTCAGACTACACAAAAAGTCTCGTTTCAGATCCATGAAGGTAAATGAGACAGTAGTGTCAGGTTGCATGGTGTAACTGTTTTCCTCCCACAGGGCATGTGTTGGATTCATGAAGCTTGGAGTGGACCCAGACACCCTCCACGCTCTGATGCGATTGTGCTTGCGCATGACCAGAGTCTGGGAGAATGCCTGCCTCTTTGCAAGCCTGGGTGGTGTGCGCACCTTGCTGTCTCTGACCGAGGCTTCAGGCTTTTGGGGTTTCCAGAACCTGGCAGCCTTGTTGATGCGGCACGTGTTGGAGGAGCCCGCCACTCTGCGCTACACCATGGAGAAGGTCTGGCTTAGCTTGTGTCCTTTTGTACTTTTCTGCTGAATATGTATTTATTTGCATTACACACACACACACACACACACACACACACACACACACACACACACACACACACACACACACACACACACACACACACACACACATAGTTAGGTTAAGCATTTATAGTTCATTGTTTTAATGGCCCCCCCCTGGAAATTTTCAGTGTAATTTTTTACATTGCCAAACTAATAAACCGTATATTATTATTATTATTATTATTATTATTATTATTATTATTATTATTATTATTATTATTATTATTATTACACACACACACACACACACACACACACACACACACACACACACACACACACACACACACACACACACACACACACACACACACACACATGTAATGATGATGAATATTGCTATTCTTATGACAATAAAATTTAGACCACAAAAACACTTACAAGTATGAAAGATACTCCACCTACACCCAAGTGACAATATGGTGGTGACATTACAGGTTGTGCGGTCGTCTGCAAGCAACAATTCCATGTCGGGCACAAAGGAGCTGCACTACCTGCTGCGCATCCTTGCCCCCGCTGCCTGCCGCCACCCTCAGCTCTTCATGGAGATCACGCAGCAGTGTCTTCGTATTGACCTCAACATGACGCTCAAGAGGAATCTCATGTCAACCAACAGTGAGTGGAAGCTGAAATTTTGTTCGTGTTCATCATAATCCATATTTACTATTTAACTGAAACGAAATAAAAAAAATTCTAACGTGTTTTGAAAAATTTGGCAAAAATTTTATAATGCCTGAAGGAAAAATGTCTGACCACAGACTTGTTCAGTGTATGTCAGAGAATCATATATTAAAAAGAAATGTTTTCAATCAAATGTATGAATAACTAGTTTCAGTTTTTTTCATATCTTGAAAATTATGTATGTATTCAAACTGCACCTTCTCCCTCAGTTACTAACCAGTTTTGAATATATTTATTTGTACATTGTTTTGTGCGAGTAGAATAGATATTTCCATTGGCTGTGTTTTGTACTGCAGGCGAAGACAGCATCCTGATGAAGAGCGTTGGGGGCAAGAGTGTCGGCTGTGTTAGCGGCAGCAGTACCTCAGGCAGCTCTGGTCCTCCTTCCGGCATGACGCTGAGCTCAGAGCCACAGAACCTCATCCATGACCTCTTAGAAGCCCTCACCACACTGAAGGACGACGCCGAACCAGCCTCAGGTGGTGGAGCAGGTGCCACGCTGGCTAGCACCACACCCACCGAGGAGAGGAACTCGTCTGCCTTCAACACGCGTCGGCAGGTGTACCTCTCCCGCTCCTCCTCAGCCAATGACATGGTGGTGCAGGAGACTGATGAGCAGGTTAGAAATGTAAATGCCAATTATTTTGTTTTTTTTAATGTAAGATTGTACATTTTTGAGACATGAAAATTTACAGCGTGTCATTATTTTTTTTTTCTGACGTGAAATTTTTTTTAGAACAATTTTTTTTTTTTTTTTTTTTTTTTCAGAATTTTGTATTTCAAGGGTTACATTATTTTAGGCATAGAATAGAGACAATTCCTTTACATCCATTCGTCTTTGTTACTAGATTATCACTGGAAATTCTGAACATTGAGTCTTGAACTTTGATTTCTGACTCTAATTCTTTTCATTTCCCATTTCTATATTGTACTTACTTTTTATGTATTAAAAAGGGATGTATAAGTTTTATTTTAATAGGGAAAAGATTTTATGCTTTTATTGAGCCCTTTTGTGTTTGCTTCCATCAGAGTCCAATGGAGAGTGACTCAAGCAAGGTTCCTGGCTCTGATGGGAAGGGTGCTACTAGTGATAAGGTGGATGAAGCAGCCAAGAAGAAAAAGCCTCTTCTTTCAAAGTCACTTATTTGCAAATTCTTGGCTGAGTTTGTACGTTCCTATGCCGGATGTGCCAAACTAGTCACTGAACACCACTACTCGGCCGGAGCAAATGAGAAGATCACAGAGGTGTGTAGCTCGCAGGGCTGTACTTAGAGTGGTGCATCTGTCATCACTGGCAATGGCTGTCTCGAGTGTTCTGTTCCTTGGATAAGCTTGCATTTGTATTTTGACTTGTATTCTTGTATATTTCATTCATTCTTTGTACTTTACTTATTATTAAGATAAATCCTAATGCATTCACAAACAGTATTTCTTATGATTGATTGCTGGCTTCCTCAGGTTACTGTTTTGTTTTTAGAGTGATCACAAATGAGGTACATGATGAATTGTGATAATCTTGTTACTATTCTGTGTGTGTCCAGGAGTGCTCTGCACTGGCATATATGCTGGACCACTTGGTGTGCAACAGCTCGGCCTCTGACAAAGACACGGCTGGTCATGTGCGGGTCCTTATCGCTGCTCTTGCCTCCTGCAATCATGCGCCCGACGCCCAGACCATCTTGGTGACAGAGGTAGGTGCTTTCACTTCACCTGTGTCATAGACAGCAGATTTGTATGTGGCAGTGACTCTTCCTACAGGAAATGATCAGTTCCATTGTACAGAAATTATTAGTGGCTGAGAAAGAAATCTATCTTAATATGTAACAGATCCATAAATTCTTGTATATGACTTCATGTAGGACTGTAGTAATAATAGATAGATAAACCATTTTTATGCTGCTTCACTTAAAGCCAGTTGTTCATCAGGAAGCGCTCCACTCATCCTGTTTATTTCCCCACAGGTGAAGGCTGCTCTGGGACGAGCCACAGTCCTTGTAGAGAGTGTGGAGAAGCACAGTCGCATTCAGGCGCTGGTGGGGCTGATCTGCATCATGATGGAGGCCTGTCCTGCACAGCTGAACCAGCCCCACAATGTGTGCTTCAAGCAGCAGCAACATGGGTAAGTCTGACTCCTCACTCACACAGAAGGAGGTAATGACAACTGGTTATACTGATGTTTGTGTGCAAGCTTATATTGCCTCGTGCATGTGTACCCTTCAGTGGCCACTTCCATTGCCTCGACAGAATGAACAACATGATTCGCGTGATGGTGCGCAAGGGACTGGTGACAGACCTGGCCCGCATTCCCCACAGTCTGGACCTCTCCTCCCCCAATATGTCACCTACTGTTAATGCAGCCCTCAAACCCCTGGAGCTGGTGTCTCGCATTGTCAACCTGCCCTCGTTCATGCCCACCTCGTCATCCAAGAAGAAGAACACTCAGAGTGATGATGCCCAGCAGCCCATTGGTACGTGTTGCTCTCTTCTGCAGGAACTTACTGGTGAAATGGACCAGAGCATCTCAAAAGAGCAAAAATGTTAGTAGGTTGAAATACTTGTCTTCCTGCAGGTACAGAGACGACAAACAGTGAGGCAACACGAGCACAGGGCGACGACAACATAGAGGACACGGAGAACACTGAACATGACATCTCAGGAGCAGGAGAGAGCCTGGAGCCCACCTCTGAGGCACATCTTAATGAGGTAACTGGGAAGAAATATTGATGTCGGACTTCTGGGTGTGTGAATTTTAACCACATTTTCTTTCTCTATCAGTTTATTAGTGGTTTTGGCATTTGGGTATTGTGTAGAGATGTACCGATGCATCGGAATCGGCGATATTGGCCATTTTTTGGGTATCGGTATCAATACTTCCGATACCTAAAAGGAATTTACTACTTAGTGATATATTCGATATAAGATATTGATGATACCAAATTAATATAATACGGCGTATTAAGTTTCCGTGGTGATTACCGTATGTCATAAAATACTGTTTTCTGTGGTAATAAGCCACAACATCTAAATTGGACGTGTATGAATTGCGTATAGGCTGAACTCCGGCATCCTGTCACACGGTCGGTCATGAGTCACCACGCATTCTCACTGTCTCTCAGTCAGACGCTGCTCCTCCACCCACACAAAGTTCACACAGGTGAAAAGCTTATGTTTTTGAACTATAATCTAAGAATGTCAAACTTCAGATATTGAGAATCCAACAAAATTATTTGGTATATATATATATATATATATATATATATATATATATATATATATATATATATATATATATATATATATATATTAGGCATTTTGCATTATTGTAAATAACAGCATATTCTTATTTGATTTATAATTAACAGTGCTAGTGCTAGCCTTTTCCAAGATATCATACTGGAATAGGTGGAAGCTCGAATTATATATGTATATTAATTTTAATGCAAGTTTAATTTTTGAGTTACTTGTGTTAACCTAAGGATGTAAAAATTCCATAACTAAGAAAGTAACGATTCTGTTTTGTAATCATGTGCATTGTGTATAATTTGTTGCATATTAATTATTTAAGATCATAGCAATACACTAGAAATTTAGAATAAACTAAACTTTTTCCTATTTAATTGAAAAGATTAGGTGAAAGCTCATTTTTCTGAATTGGTCTACTAATGTCTAATGAATTGATATCAAAGGATGTCAGATTTAATTAAAGAGAAACATACACAACAAAATGAGTTTCTTTTGCTAATATTTTGTGTCTGTTTTACAATTTTAATAATTTTAAAAATATTTTTGATCGCCAAAATATCATCAATAAAATTAATAATGAAAATGCACAAGACCAAGTGGTCGCTAAAGGAGTAAGAATTTGAAATAACTGACAAGAATCAGAAGACTGAGAAGATATTCATTCCAATTACTGAGTAATTTACCTTTGCAAATGGCTTCAAAAGCTTCTAGAATTGCTCCTATTTCACAAACGTTCTCAGAAGAACTTACAGCATCCCCCAAAACAAAGCCTCCCATCTGATAACGGCCATCCACCAACTCATCCTGGTGTCCACTGCAGTAATCACTATAAGTAGTAGTATCGGTATCGGTAGTAGTATCGGTATCGGCCCAATTAGGTGGTATCGGTATCGGAATCGGCCAAAATTTTGGTATCGGTACATCTCTAGTATTGTGGTGTACATATAACACATTGTGACCCCTCGTGTTACACTCCAGGATGTCACGCTGGCGGAGGGGATTCTGGAGCACCTGCTGGAGGAAAGCTCGGGTGGAGGTGGCCGTGTTCAGCCCGTTCGAGACACAGTCACCACCACCGTCACCTATGTCATTGACCGTGATGCCCCAATGGACACTGATGAGACGCTACATGACTCTCGTATGGTGTCCCACTCTGACAGCCAGGTACGTTTGCTTTCTGTTCTATATCTTCAAGGTAGACAAAGGTTGGCACACTCACTCTCTTTCTAGACCTGTTGTATTTATTTTATTTTCTGTATAAAGCTGATTCCTATAGTAAAGTGAGGACAGGAGGATTTTCTCTTCTGTCAGGGTCAAGAGACTAAGATGTTAATGTGAGTGAGGCTAAATGTACAAGTTGTGTGCCTTGTCTTTAGCTCTACATTTTTCTCAGAGAAGACAGCCTCAGAATGTGTATGAGAGTGGGGTGAATGAGGGTGAATTTGAAGGTTGTACGAGTGTATGACTGTGGTGTGAATGAGGGTGAATTTCAAGTTGTGTGCCTTGTCTTAGCTCTGCATTTTTTGAGGGAAGACAGCCTTGGAATGTATATACATGTATTTGATTTCATAATAGTAACTTGACCAAATATTCTTGACCCTCAGTTCCTGGATGAGGCTGAAGATGAAGCCAACGAGGAGCAAGAAGATTCATCATCAGAGTCATCAGAGGAGAGAGAGGACGATGATGCAGATGAAGACGACAATGACGAAGTGGAGGAAGAGGAAGAGGAGGAGGAGGAAGATGGACGTAAGTTGAGTGAAAGTAGAGAATGAAATGAGTATATGTCCTGATTGAGAAGAAAGATTGATGAACCGTTCGGACCAGTTAGATAAAAGACGTGAATCTTGGCCACAGCTGATGACGATGACGAGGATGTGGATGAGGACGAGGAAGGGTCAGTGTTTGATGAGGGGTACGAGGACCTGGAGGAGGAGGCCTTGATTCAGCTGCCAGGCGACCGAGACTCCGACGACATCATAATGCTGCCGTCCTACCAGCAGTACATTGACACCATCGACACCATCATCTTTGGGGAGCGTGTGGATCGGGTGGATAGAGTCTCCCTTCACCACCATAGTAACTCCCATGAAGATCCTTCCTTTATGGCCTCAACTCCCAATGCCAACCCTAGTGAGTGTCAACCTGTGTGCTGCTGTCTTGTCTGTGCATGTCACTAATTGCTGAGTTTTACCATTAGTCATTTGCACATCTTGTAATTTCATAACTGGGAGGAAGGAAGAGAGAGAGAAAGGAAAGAAGTAAGGAAGAGAGAGAGGATAGAACACAGTAAGGAAAGTATATGAGTAAATGAGAAGTATGGATGTTAGAAAGTAGGAAATGTAAAATTAAAAGTAAATGGAATTGCCTTGTCTGTCCACATCACTTTTACATGCTAACTATTACCATTAGTCAGGTTTGCACATCTCGACATCTTATAATTAGGAAAGAGTATTGAATATTATAAAGCTGCAACTGATCAACTCTTTTCAGGAAGTAATACCATTGCAGCTCGCTATTTCTTGATGATTACTGTAAAACTTACCACTGCTTTTCATTTCCAGGTGGGAGCAATGCTATCCCGACCCACCCACTATTCCAGAACCCACGTGAGGTTCCTACCACAGCCAGTGCCCGCCTTAACAGTAGGCCAAGTCGCCAGCGCGGGGTGCTCAGGTACCACTCTGTCGCCCCACGCACCCTCACCACTGACACCATGCTCCAGAGGTGACCTGCACTCCTCATAACAGCTTTGTCCCTCCTTCACTCACTTCTCTTCCCCTCTGCCCTTCAGTAGTGCTGCTTTGTTTCTCTAACCTGTACTTCCCACTAATGTTGCTCTCTTCTTTGTCAGTATTGTTGTTATTCAATCTTGTGTTTCCCAATTGTATCTTTCTTATTTGTTCTTCCTGGTTCTTAGATAGAGTTAATTTGCTATTTGTGACTTGTATCTCTCTCTCTCTCTCTCTCTCTCTCTCTCTCTCTCTCTCTCTCTCTCTCTCTCTCTCTCTCTCTCTCTCTCTCTCTCTCTCTCTCTCTCTCTCTCTCTCTCTCTCTCTTGACTTTAATTTCTGCTAGTATTACTCATTTTTTCTATCTGTTTTCTTTTAATTGGAAATAATTTTTCTAGTTAAGAATTTTTTATAGATATAGTGGACTAATACTTCTAACTTATGGAAAATTACATTGCAGTTACTGTACTTAAATATTTGATTGAGAAGCTATGATTGATTGGTATAGGAAATTGAAGGGTTTGTTGATACCCTGTTTAACATCAATTTTCTTTTTGGCAGTACAGTTTTAAAGTAATACCACATACCTTCAAATTTACTTTTACTTGACTGTGTGGCAGGAGTACAAGTGTGAGTTAATATTGTGCTGAAGGTGCCAGTGGAATGTGTGTCTTGTTGGCTCAGTGAGGGTGTTGTTGCTTTCATTTGTTGGTGTACAAGCCAGTGCACCTTCCTTTTGTGTGGTCCAGTGCTGTGGTTGTATTTCCTGGTGGTGTTGTGGTGTAGGTGTGCATTACTACACTGGAATACTCATAAGTGTTAGAGATACTTGGCTTGACATGGTATCAGGTCTTTATTACTCCTGAAGCATGCATGACATATACTTTTCCTGAGTATGTACTCTTGTATTAAAGGTTCATGTAGGCTGTGTGACGGTGAAGGTAAACCACATTTCCCTAATGGGAATGTAGCATGAATTGAAATCCTCCATACTTATTCCATTTGGAATCTCAGTGAAGCAATTCTATAAGAATGCTTGCACCTTTTTACATTTATCTAATCCCTTCCCATTATGCAACTCATCCTTACTCTCCTGTACGTGACAAGTTTGTACCCTATTGATTTTTGGTACAGTCCCATTTTCATGTAAGTAAGGGTAGTGTGTGCGGCCGGTTCATTGGTAAGTGTGTTTGCTGGGTTATTCTGTTAACAACTCTTAAGACAAAATAGAGCTAGTGAGTGTATACTGTGCATGTTATGTAAACATTCTGGAAGTTGGCTACACTGAGAAAGTAGGCATGTTTATGAACATGTAGATGTTTTGTAAGCTCAACTGAAAAGTACCAATAGTTGTTTATTAGTAGACCTTCACGTCTGGGAGTTGTAGAGTTACACAGAGAACGTGAAACAGTGTTTGTAACTAATGTTAGGAAAAGACAATGGAAAAACACGTGATCTTGACAAGAAATTCTTTTGATGTGAATGATAAAGAAAGCACACATTTCCTTAGAATACCTGTAAGGTTTTAGGTATATGTGTATATGTGTGTGTGCATGCTTGTATGCATGTTTGGATGCACATTTTCATGTGGTACAACACACATCCCTTGCTGTTCTTGGCTCTGGTATGTTTCCTGACCAATGCCAAGAACTTGGGACAGTCATGACATGCTCAAGTAGTGATATCTTGCCCTGGGCCTCTGGGTGCTGCGATCTGCCACAAGTGCACCGTGTAAAAATATTGTGACAAGTCAATTTGATTCAAGTTTTTAGCAAGGGCTACCAAAAATAGACTAGAGTTTACCTATGCCATGTGGAAGTAGAGGATAGAGAGGCTCAAGTGTTGAAGCAGCAGCAGGGGTGATCTGGTATTATTTGCAATCATTTATATTTGGACAAGGATTAGTAAGCAAATATATTTCAGTTTGGCACCAAATCTCATGAGATAGTCTTTGTATTTAAGTACATTATGGAAAATATTGAAACATTGTATATCTTGATGGACCAAAGGTGCTCACAGTCACCCAGAGGACAGGGGCTGAAGGACACTGGTATGATTGTTGCTTGGTTATCTGTGCTTAAGGTTGTTGGTGTTGAGAGTTTGTACTGCTAACAAGATGAATTTGTAAGATGATGTGAATGTGTTATGTGCTGTACTTAACTCTAATATTGCCTCTTCAAACAGGTTACTGGGACCCGGTCACCGTGAAGTTATGCAACTAACGTCCAACCTACGAGATGCCTCTCAGGTGCTCTTCACTAATCCTGATGTCCGGTTAATGCCTCCTGAACCAGATGAGTTTATTGAATTGCAGGTAGGCATATTTTCACTAGATTTACAGATCAGTATCAAGAAGGCCTGCTAGATGGGCCATTGATGGGGTGGTTTTCAAGATACAACTCCAGTTGCTTTCTTTAAAGTGGGAAATGAGAGTGGCAAGAAGGCAAGATAGCTAAGCAGCTGTGGCAAAACACTCTGTGCCTCTTGAATGTCCCCACAGCATGAGCCTCGGAAAAAAAAAAAAAAAACAATTGATCTATTTACAAGAAAAATATCACAGACCTAAAGTAAACTAAGGACCACTTCCATTTGGGACTGATGTGTCCTTATTAAAGAAGAGCAAAGACCTTAACATCAGTCTTTATTAAAGAAAACTTGCCAAGAGTAGAGGCTGCTGTTAAGTGCCTTGTGTCAGGTGATGCCATTCAGTAGCTCTGTCAAACTAGATGCAAGTAAATAGCCACTGTAGGTCAGGAGCAGAGTAAGTGGTGGATGGGAAGAGTATCTGGCTGATCGGTGTTTCTTCTTCCAGGATCACGGCGGGAATGTGATGAACAACGGAGGTCAGACAGCCTCACTCTCCAGCGTGCCCAATGCTCTCTCCCGCTGGACCGAGGAGACCCGGGTCCTGGAGGCAGACTCCATGCACGATGCTGTCACTGGTGAGTGGGCTCAACTGTGGCTGGTAATGGTGTTGAGTGGTATAGGGCAATGTCTTGTACTACACTAAAAAACAGTGGCAGTAAACAGTCTGTTGGTTCTTGCAGTTCACCCAGTTGCTACTATGACAAGTGCCACAGCTCTAAATTAACGCCATTAGTGCTCGAAGGCTGAAGTGTACAGGGTTCTTGGTTTGAAGGCATTAGTCACTGAACTATATACCATCCTTTCAATAAGTAACTATTTCCAAGGGTTGTGTTTCAAGAAATGCATCAAAGCCAAGGTATGTTTCCTCCTTAACAGTTGTGAAGCCAGCCCTGATGGCAGTTCTGGAGAAATATAGAGATGAGGAGCAGCTGGAAAGAGACAAGAAAAAGAAGGAACAGGAGACCAGCAAAACACCACCAGCCTCAGCTGAAATATCTCAGGGTCCTCTCCTCCTTCATAGCAGTAAGTTGAGAGTGCCTTGTATATTGGCAGTTCTATGAGTCTCAAGTGTCTTTGGAACATTCTGTGAGTAATGTGGCTTCCTACAGACCTGAACATCAAATAATTTTACTCAAATTTGATGTAACCATTTTAAATTTCAGATGATGCAGAAATGGGAGAGGCCAGTGAGAGTAGCAGGTCTGGTGGGCGGCCCGACGTGGCCACCTCCGAGGCACCCAGCCAAGATGCTGCCATTCTGAGTACTGCCTCCATTGCTGAGTCCATTGTGGAGTCTGTGTTGGCTTCCTCCTCTCGGCCACAGTCAACCACCACTCCCAGCTTCTCTGGCCTCCTCACCCTGCTGTCCCCCGTGTCATCCAGCAATCCCACGCTGCCCTTACAAGAGCCGCCGGTGTCGTCCGTTCCAGCCATTGGGGGAGCACTGTCTGGGGCATCCTCTGCGCCCACCACTCCTCAGACTACCACAGTTACAAGTTTGCCACCATTTCCCTCACCAACCACCACCACCACCATCCCAGCCACCACCTCCTCCACCCCAGTGGCCAGCCTGGCCTCCACAGCCTCCTCACTGCCTGTCACAGACACTGAGATGGTCACTGCCTCCCCCCTGCCATCAACTGGACCGCAGATTCTTCCCAGTGATAATGTAGAGAGTCTAGCCACTCAGGAAGAAACCCCCATGTCAGTCAGCCCTCCGGAATACCCATGCTATTCTCCCCAGCTCTTCACTCTTCCAGAGGACAATCTCACCACCCCACCCTCACCAGGCATTCCTCCCAGAGAGGCCTGGGAGGACCCTACCATGCCCATGCAGCAAGACTCCCAGGACCAGGCAGGTGAATCTCAGGGTGGCTCATCCTTACCTGCGCTGGTCACCCCGGCACGCCTCAGGGAAGGACAGGATGCTGCTCCGGAGTAAGTATTGAGGCTCTGCCCATTATGCAGTGTGTCAGATACTCAAGATAACTAAACATTACTATCTAAAGTGTTGTGCTATACTTTATGAATTCTATTTCCTTCAAGGAGTGGGAGAGAAAACAATGAGGCTGGGCCTTCGAGTTCCTCCAACACCCGTCCAGACTACTCGGCCATTTTGGGCGACATAGAGATACCTGAGGGAGTTGACCCAAGCTTCCTGGCAGCCTTACCTGAGGACATGCGGCAGGAGGTCATTGCTGAACAGCTCAGGTAAAGTGCTACCAACAATAGTCATTTCTTTATTTCCAGGAAACAAGGCAAACACAACTGAAATTTTATTAATCATAAGAATAAAAAAAGAAAAAAAAAAAGAAAAGAAAATGTACCTGTTTGAAATGAACATGTCCAAGGTGTTAGTGATGACTGAATGTGTTGGCTTCAGGTTGCAGCGAGTGAGGCAGCGAGCGACGGAGAACACAAGGGAGAACAACAGCACCACTGTAGGGGAAGTGAACCCTGAATTCCTGGCGGCGCTTCCTCCAAACATCCAGGAGGAGGTGCTGACACAACAGCGTCTGGAGCAGCAGCGGCAGCAGGCAGCTCGGTCCAATCCTGATGACCCTATGGACCCCGTGTCCTTCCTGCAGACCCTGCCTGCCTCTCTCAGGCAGACTGTGAGTTGCATACACACACACACACACACACACACACACACACACACACACACACACACACACACACACACACACACACACACACACACACACACACGATAAAAGAGGATAGAAATAAGTGTCATTTTGTAGTGTATTGGATTGTGCAGGTGACTTTAACCTTGACTGAATGACAGATACTGGCTGACCTGGAGGACTCTCAGTTTGCTGCACTGCCACCTGAGCTGGCCCAGGAGGCACAGACACTGCGGCGGCAGCGGGAGGAGCGCAACAGACATGCACACGAGCACATGTTCACACGGCCCGGCACATCGCTCTCCTCCATCCTGCGCAACACAGCACGCATCAGCTCACGACTCATGCACTCCTCCAGCTGGTCCACTAGCTGGAACCTGCGGCCGTCATCCACCGGCCAGCCCGTCACACCAGCGTGAGTAGTGTGTTGTTGTCCTAAGGAATCTCATTTACCAGAGAGAGAGAGATGGGGGGGAGGGCGCTGCTGAATCAAGTAGGGGTCGTCTGTACATGCTTGTACCAAGGCTCTCTTTTCTAAGGAAGGGTTGTAGCTAAGAGTTTCAAGACATTTGTCCCAGACTTATGGCTAACTATTTGATCTTTAAGAGAACTGGCATTCAAGTGGACCTTTTTTTATTTTTTATTTATTTTTTTATTTTATTTATTTATTTATTTATTTTTATTTTTTTATTTATTTATTTATTTTTTTGGTTGCCCTTGGGCAGCTTCCCCTTTTGCATTAGAAAAAAAAAAATTCATTCACACCACCATTATTTTCCTCCTCCAAAAACCAAAACTTATCTCTGTGAGCAGCAAGCCCCGGGGCCGCCAGCTGCTGGACCACGAGGCCATGACTTGCCTGCTGGTGCTGCTCTTTGTCGACGAGCCCAAGCTGAACACCGTCCGCCTCCACCGAGTGCTGCGCTACCTGTGCCACCACACACCAACCAGGGACTGGGTCATCAAGGTGAGTGTCTGCTGCTGCTGTTGCTGCTGCTTCCCTTGATGAGCTTGAGCCAATCACTTCCTGGGATTGTAGCCTTTGTCTCTGGCTCAACTCAAAGGATGCTGTTTTGTTCACATTAGGATCTGAATTTAAATCCAGTGGACATTTTGTGAGTAGTATTCTCAAAGCACAAAGTAAAATGACAATCTAGTTATGATTATAGTTATCTATCAGCGACTGAAAATCCCTCATGCTTCAATGTTTTTGTACAGGCGCTACTATCCATTCTGGAGCGGTGCGGCGACCACAGTCAACAGAGCAGTCGTACAGGAAGCATCAGCAGCGAGCAAGGAGTGACCAGCTTGACACCAGCCACCCCAGACACTGGCAGCAAGGGCAGCAGCAGGAAGGCACACTCTGCAGCCAAGGCTGAGCTGCCCCTCACATCCACCCCTCATGGCCTGGTGAATCTCGTTCCCCTGTTGCCCCTTCCTGGCTCAGCATGAGCATGGATGCTGCCCTTGGGTGTCGGGCAAGCATCTTCCAGATTCAGCGCACACAGCCAACAGGGAAGCGCACATCAATTGCAGCAACTACCACTGCTGTGAATATCCATCCTCAAGCTTCTCCACTTGTATACAGGTCAGTGCCTGAGGTGGTTAGGGTGCCTCGCAAAGCTGCCCAAGGTTTCAGTCCCAGTTAGATACAAACCAGGCCACATTGTGAAGGATGCACATTTTTTGCATTGAGTTTTACTTTATGTTTATTAATTAATTAATCTATTTTGCAGACATGCCCTTGACACCCTGATCTCATTAGCTAAGTGTTTTCCGAGCCACTTTTTGCCACACCAAGGCAAGGAGTCAGACGACAGCAAAAGTGACTCCAAGAAATCATCATCCGGGGGAGGGGCAAACACTGGTGCTATCAGTAAAAACTCAAAGGGCAGTGCGTCATCCTCAGCACAAGCCAGTGAGTCCTCAGACTTTTGGGAGCTGCTGGTGAAGCTGGACTCTATCAGTGTGTCCCGAAAGGGGAAAGGGTTGCCCCGGACCCACTCTAGTGCTGGCGGCAGTGGAGACGAGGAGCAGCGGGTCACCAGTCTGGAGGTGTCACCACTGGGGCAGCTCATCCAGCAGCTGGCCCATCCCGTGGTTCGCCGGTCTTCACTTCTCACCGATCGCCTCCTGCGTCTCTTGGCATTGATCTCTCTTGGCCTCCCAGAGACTGCAGACTCTTCTGCTGCACAAAGCTCCAGTGCTGCCCAGCATTCAGTGGAGAACTCTCAAACCCTAGAACACCTGCTCAGCTTGGCTATTCAGGTGAGTCACAGCACAAAGACACCCTTACTGAGACCAGCTGAGGTGAAGCATTAGTGTTGAATTAGAGCCACTATTTCAATGGCCAGTCTCTTTTAAATATGTCTCTCTTTCTCTCTCTCTCTCTCTCTCTCTCTCTCTCTCTCTCTCTCTCTCTCTCTCTCTCTCTCTCTCTCTCTCTCTCTCTCTCTCTCTCTCTCTCTCTCAACCCATCAAGTAAGGATATTTTTCATTGCATTAGGTTCTCACAAGCAAGTCATGTTCTGAGGAAGGTCTGGAGGATGCAACAGCCCTCCTCCTGCACCTCTCCCATGGACCGCCACCGGCCAGGGACCAAGTGCTGCGCCTGCTGCTTCTGGGTGCTGCCACACTGGGCTCAACTGTAGCCAATCACATTGCTGCCCTGCTCAGTGACCTCAGGGCTTACAATGCCTCCCACCCGCCTGCAGTCATCCCTGACGAGGACCATCAGCTCCACCTCTCAGAGAAGAGCAAGAAGGGCTTGTTACAAGATAGGTGAGATATTCAGTGCCTCACATATTTATTGAGATACTGTGACCCTTTCCATCAACCTTTGTAAGAACTGTAGTGTTCTCCTAATGCTTGACATATAGCAAAGATGTGTCAAGTACCAGAGGAAGTTAATACAGGATCACTTGTGTAACTGAGTTTTCCATCACACGCAGGTTTACCAATGAATGTGTCATTATCAGTGGGGCCACCAAAGTGAAGCCACCGTGTGAGCTACAGTTGGCCTCCATGTCAGCCCTCACCAGCAAGACTTCCTCACAGGCGTTCTTCCTCCGCACACTGAAGGTCATCATCCAGCTGAGGGATGCCATCAGATTGTCTCGCACAAGGAAGAGTGGTGAGTGTGGCAGGCAGGGAATAAGGGTTGCAGATCACTGGTTACCATGCAGTGTGGGACATTTATCTCCTTTAGCTGAAAGTTTATGAGTGACCTTGATTATTACAGTGACATGTTTTTGAGAAGTGAATCTGAAAATTTCATGTTTTACCAACAGGGACTCAGGCAAGTAATAACACAAGTGAGAGGCCGAGTGGAGCGAGTCAGCAGGACACAGCAAACAGCCAAGACCAGTCAGACGCTGCTGCTAACCAGTCCTCATCAGAAACTCAGCAGCAGGAACAGCAGCCGCAGCAAGACCAGCAGCAGCAGCAGTCACAACAGCCACAGCAGCAGCAGCAGTCCTCTGAGGGTTCCCGAGAGGAGAGGCCAGGCACTGAGAGTAGTCAGGAGGCCCGTCAGGAGGGTGTTAGCCAGCAGGAGCAGAGTGAAAGTGTGCCTGTCGTCCTGATCGATGTACCAAACCCCGAGGCTGATAATGCTGCCAATGCTTCAGCAGGGGCCCAGCAGGAGAGCACCCAGCCTATCAGTGAGGCCATGGATATTGACAGTGAAGCAGGTAAGGACAAACTCATCTCCAACACTACACTTCAGCCCCTTCAGTGCCATGATGTATTTCCATATATTCTGCTTACTATTTGGTGATTTTATACACCTTCAGAAACATGTGAGGATTAAAATAATGAAGACTGTGGCCATTATTCTTCTGACCTCCAGTAATCTTTCCTAATGTCAATAAAATGGTCTATATGTACACAAAACTCAAGGTAAAAATGCATCCCAGTACTGAAGGAGTTAAGTCTTTACTACTCCAACACCTAGCAATTTACTTGTAAGAAGAATTTCCATACATCTGTAGGGATTTGACAGAAATATACACTTTCTGTAAGTCACTCGTACAGTACTGGCATGATGAGAATATGCTTTACTGTTTTCCATCCTTGTTGATGCTTTCCAACTTTGTAAAGATAAATTGATACAAACTAATTATTTTACAGAAACCTCAGACTTGGGGAGCCTGAGTGCACAGCTGGACCTTGAGGAGCTGTGGGCAACGCTGTCTGAGTGCCTGGTAGAGCTGGGCGAGACACAGGACACCCATGCTGTGCTGGTGCTGCAGCCAGCAGTGGAGGCATTCTTCTTGGTGCATGCATCGGCCACCTCAGGTGATCGCAAGGAGCGCACCACTACCCAGTCTGAATCACGCGAGGCTCAACTTGCGCATCTCCATCATGAAATTGCCCCACTCTCTCCATTACCCTCAGCACAGACAGAAGGTGAGTGCAGATCAGAGGAAAGCAGAAAATATGCACTAAACATGTAATGGTGTCAAGAGGCAAGCAAGTTTATTGAAATATGTGATATATTTGGTGTGGAATATCTTCAGTTCATAGTTCTTGTAACATTCAGGTGAAGGAAGTACAAGCCAAGCCGTGAGGAGGAAAAGGGACAACTCCACATCGCAGGTGTCTGGCTACTATCCTGATGACACTGATAAGTTCCTCAAATTTGCTGGTAAGTTCACTGTGCCATGACGGAGATGCCTTGGCACATGTTGCTGCTGCAGATTTGTCACCTTTATGAAGCAGTACAGGAGTGAACTACAAGTTCTGTATGTTGAATACCTGAATATACTTAGCTGTTTTTTGGTTTCATTAAAGAATAGGCTCAGAGAAAATTTAATAAGTATTAAAATTTCAGAGACACATCGCACCGTCCTTAACCAAATCCTGCGGCAGTCAACGGTGCATCTGGCCGATGGGCCGTTTGGTGTGCTGGTGGACCACACTCGCCTCCTTGACTTTGACATTAAGAGGAAGTACTTCAGGACAGAGCTGGAGCGTGCTGACGACGGCATGCGGCGGGAAGACTTGGCGGTACACGTCCGGCGAGAGCATGTGTTTGAGGATTCCTTCAGAGAGTTGCACCGACGCTCCCCCGACGAGTGGAAGAATAGGTTTTACATTGTGTTTGAAGGCAAGTACTGGTGGCTTGATGGCCCTGCTTGCTCACTGTTTGCAGTTTGTCTTAACCTTGAATTTTTGGGTATGATTAGACAATTTTATTTACATTAGGAAGGATCTATGGAGGTCAAAAGATTAATGGCCAGAGTCCTTACTTTTCTAATCCCAACATATATTTCTGAAGCTGTATAATGTCTCCAAATAGTAACCAGAATGAGTATGGAAACACGGCATGGTACTGAAGAGATTGAGTAATCTTCCCTTCTGAAAGTGGTGATGGTAGACTTGACAATGTGTGTTTTTTTGCAACTCACAGGTGAAGAAGGACAAGATGCTGGTGGTCTTCTGAGGGAATGGTACATGATCATCTCGAGGGAAATCTTCAATCCTATGTACGCACTGTTCTGCACCTCGCCTGGTGACAGAGTGACTTACATGATCAACCCAGCCTCTCACTGCAACTCTAATCACCTCTCTTACTTCAAGTTTGTGGGACGAGTCATAGGTAGGTGTTCGGTGTGCAGGAATCTCTGTGCCATTTATACATTCAGTCTTCTCTCCTGCATTCACCTTTTATATTTCAGTCCAGTGAAGTATAGTTTGTGCCATTCTTCCCTCGAGCATCCCTTTCTTTGCATGCTTTTCAGCCATTTGACATCGGAACTATCTTTTATCTTCAGTTCTTGCATGCTAAAACTTGTCTTTGATTAGAAAAATAAGTAGCTATAGTTGAAATACTTATTCTATCTGTTGATCTGCTTTTTAATCAAGATAACTGACTGACACTGTAGTATGAAGGTGTTAATACTAAGAAAACACTTACAGCCAAGGCTATATATGACAACAAGTTGCTGGAGTGCTATTTCACAAGATCCTTCTACAAGCACATTCTTGGGAAGATGGTGCGTGTTGTGGACATGGAGAGTGAAGACTACTCCTTCTACCAGGGTCTGATCTACCTTATGGAACACAACGTAGCAGACCTTGGTTATGAGCTGACCTTCAGTACAGAGGTGAGTGCCAGAGAGTAAAGGGAAATTAGTCCAGAGAGAAGTGAAAGATGACAGAGCATAGGGAAAGGTTTAGAGGCATGGCCATAAAAAGAATTGTGAGAGATGATATATAAGATACAAAGGATAGAATTGTATGGTAAGAATCACAGCAAAACTAGGAACATTTCACTGGAGTTGAGAATTCAGTAACAGTGATAGAGACTGATGCAAGAATATTGTCATGCTCACACCCTCAACATTGTCCATAAAGAGAATTGCGTGAAGCAATAGATAAGATAGAAAAGATAGAAGTTTGTTAAGAATCACAACAAGTCTAGGAACATTTCACTGGAGATGAGAATTTACTGCCAATGATAAAGAAGAGAACATATGGCACAAGATCACCAGTTGTGGAAAGTAGTCATTATCCGTCCAACCCCACACTAAATGTGAAAATGTGGACGTTAACTAAAATTGATGATGATGATGATGATAGAGACTAATAAAGAAATATTGTCATGCTCACACTCTCAACATTGATCTCAGGTGCAAGAGTTTGGCGTGACAGAAGTGAGAGACCTGAAGCCCAACGGACGCAATATTCCTGTGGAGGAGGAGACAAAGATGGAGTATATCCGCCTTGTGTGTCAGATGAAGATGACTGGTGCAATACGGCAACAGTGAGTCTCGGAGCTTGTGTTGAAGAGAATGGGTACAAGTTTGGTGTGCATGTGTGGCAGTGTACAGCAAGATGTATTTTGCTTAGTTTGTACTTGATATTTACTTTATTACAGTTTCTCTTGGTGATTTGCATTTATTTTCTCATACAAATCACTTACTTTGATTCATATTATTGGTACAAGTTTGGTGTATATATGTAGCGGTGTATAGCAAGATTTTGCTTAGTTTGTATTTGATATTTACTTCATTACTGTTTCTCTTGGTGATTTGCATTTTTCTCTTACAAATCATTTGCTTTTATTCATATTAATCTCTTCAGTAATAGGACATATTTTCTACCACGAGTTTTGTGTACAATTAGACAATTTTGTTTACATTAGGAAGGGTGTATGGAGGTCAAGATTGGTGGCAGACTCTTCACTATTTTAATTCCCCACATAAGTTTCTGAAGCTCTATAAGATCACCAAATAGTAAGCAAAATTGATAAGGAAATGCATCATGGTACTGAAGAGGTTAAATGTTTCTGGGAAGTTCAATTAATAATCATTGTTTCTTAATATCAAATAGTTATCTTATTTTTTTCTTATTTCTTTTCTTTTTTGTGGTGTTTTTTGTATATTTTTATTTGGTTTCTGTTGAGTTTTTTTTTAACTGGCAAAGGACAAAAATATCTAACATCACTGAATCCTTTCCCCAGACTGAATGCCTTCCTGGAGGGTTTCTATGACATCATTCCAAAGCGCCTCATCTCAATCTTCAATGAGCAGGAGCTGGAGCTTCTGATCTCCGGCCTGCCCACCATTGACATAGATGACCTGCGCACCAACACTGAGTACCACAAATACCAGCCCAACTCCCTGCAGGTAAGTCACCATTGGCTGAGTAGAGTTTAGTGAAAGTGTGTGCTTGTGTTGGTGTATGAGCATTACCTTGGATATAAAGGTTATAAGAAAGGGGACATGAGCAAAGTTCTTCGGATCAGTAGCAAGGACAGAACCACAAATGATGGGTTTGAGCTTGAGAAATTCAGGTTTAGGAGAGAAATGGAAAGAAACTAATTCTCTAACAGGGTGGTTTATGAATGGAATGTACTCAGTAATCATGTTAGTGCTGAGTCAAGAAGATTAGATAAAATTATGGATGGGGATGATAGATAGAATTAAGTAGCTTTGCTCATACAGGGAGTGCTACGTGTAGGCCTGACAGCCTCTTGCAACTTCCCTCTTTTCTTATGATCTTATGAGTAACAATTCTAACTTAACAAATCACAACGTCCCGCAGATTCAATGGTTCTGGCGGGCTCTGAGATCCTTTGACCAGGCTGAGCGGGCCAAGTTCCTACAGTTTGTGACGGGCACCAGCAAAGTGCCTCTCCAGGGCTTTGTTGCTCTCGAGGGTATGAATGGGACCCAGAAGTTCCAGATTCACCGGGATGATCGGTCAACAGACAGACTGCCTTCTGCTCACACTTGGTAAGATATTCAGGAACTACCAATGTGCTGCTCTCTCTTGGTAGCTTTCCCTTCTTGTAATCTTTGTATGATGAGTTATATATTTGCTCAGATCAGGAATTTGTGCTGTCACAGTTGATATATATGGAGTAGGCAGTAGTCACCTGCCGCCCGGTGGAATACTCCAGGAGAAGTACTTACGGGGATGTAGGCAGTGCTGCAGACTGAGTGATTCCCCGTGTCCTCTCTTCCCGGTTCCCTTTGTGGTCTCATTTATACAATTGAGCAGCTGCAGCCTGCCCTCTAAAGACAACTTCTACTACTTCCTACACTACACTACAACACCTTACACTTTTACACTCTCTTCAAATCAAAATTTAATAATGGCTTCACCACGCCCTGCCTCGGAGTCCCCCTCTGGGAGGGACCATAAATGTCCCCAGGTCGGACTGCCCTCTGCTGTCGACCTTGGGTGTCTTGACACTTCATCTAATACTTTCACTATCAATTTCTGCAACATTCGTGGCCTTCGTTCTAATTTTCAATCTGTGGAACACCACCTCTCCTCTACTAAACCTCATCTTCTCTTCCTAACCGAAACACAGTTGTCTGTGACTACTGACAGCAGCCCCTTTTCTGTTCCCTCCTACTTGCTCTATCCTCATTTTCAATCCAAAGCTGGATGTTGCGCATACGTGCGTAACGACACCACTTGCTCTCGTGCCCACAATCTTGAATCTTCAGAATTTTCTACCATCTGGCTAAGACTTCAATGTCACTCTCTAACTAAATTCATCTGTGCTGTATACCTCTCACCTAATTCCTCTGACTATGTAAAATTCTTTGACTATTTGACTTCCAAGGTGGAGCACATCTTATCTCACTTTCCTTTTGCTGAGATCTCCATTTTAGGGATTTCAATGTTCACCACCAGCTTTGGCTTTCATCTTCTTTCACTGACCAACCTGGTGAACAAACCTTCAACTTTGCTATCCTTCATGACCTAGAGCAGCTAGTGCAGTTCCCTACCCGTATTCCTGACCGCCTTGGAGACACGCCCAACATTCTTGATCTTTTCCTAACCTCCAACCCTTCTGCTTACTCTGTTAAACTTTCCTCTCCGTTGGGCTCCTCCGACCACAATCTAATTTCCGTTACCTGTTCTATCACTCCAGTGCAGCCTCAGGACCCGCCTAAGCGGAGGTGCTTCTGGCATTTTAACTCTGCTAAGTGGGAGGAACTAAGGCAGTACTATTCTGATTTCCTTGGGATGATTATTGTTTTCATGTCAGAGATCCTTCTCTTTGTGCCGAGCGCATAACAGAGGTGATTATCTCTGGCATGGAGCTATACATTCCTCATACTTTCTCTAACCCTAAAGCTAAAAAGCCTTGGTTTAACTCTGCTTGTTCTCGTGCTGTCAATGATAGAGAGCGGCTCACAAACGGTTCCGTAGCCATCCAACTGCTGAAACTCATGCCCTATATATTTCTGCCCGTAATCATGCCAAATCTATTCTCCAACTTACTAAAAACTCTTTCATCAATAGAAAATGTCAAAGTCTTTCCAATTCTAACTCCTCTCGAGATTTCTGGCATCTAGCCAATAATATCTCTAACAACTTTACTTCTTCGTCTTTCCCTCCTTTACTTCATCCAGATGGCTCTACAGCTGTCTCTTCTTTTCTAAAGCTGAACTCTTCGCTCAAACCTTTGCTACCAACTCAACTTTGGATGATTCTGGGCATATTCCTCCTACTCCTCCACCCTCTGACTACTTCATCCCTAAAATTAAAATTCTTTATAAAGACGTTTTCCTGGCCCTCTCTGGCCTTGATTCTCGGAAGGCTTACGGTCCGGATGGAGTCCCTCCTGTTGTTCTCAAAACTGTGCTTCCGAACTCGCTCACTGCCTGGTCAAACTCTTTCATCTGTGTCTCTCTACTTCTATTTATCCTTCTTGCTGGAAGTTTGCTCACATTCAACCTGTCCCTAAAAAGGTGACCACTCCAATCCTTCTAACTACCGCCCTATAGCTTTGATTTCCTGCCTTTCTAAAGCCTTTGAGTCTATCCTTAATAGGAAGATAATGAGGCATCTATCAGCTCACAACCTTCTCTCTGATTGCCAGTATGGTTTCCGTAAAGGCAGATCTACTGGTGATCTTCTTACTTTCCTAACTGAATCTTGGTCATCCTCTTTAGGGACTTCGGTGAAACCTTTGCTGTCGGCCTTGACATATCGAAAGCCTTCGATAGAGTCTGGCACAAATCTTTAATTTCTAAACTACCCTCCTACGGATTCTATCCTTCTCTCTGTACCTTCATCTCCAGTTTCCTTTCCGATCGTTCTATTGCTGCTGTAGTAGACGGTCACTGTTCTTCCCTAAAACTATCAACAGTGGTGTTCCACAGGGTTCTGTCCTATCACCCACTCTCTTTCTATTATTCATCAATGATCTCCTAAATCTGACTCAATGCCCTATCCACTCCTATGCTGATGATACCACCTGCATTATTCAACAGCGTTCAACAGACGCCCAACCCAACAACAATTAAATGACTCAAGGCGAGATGCTATAGGACGCCTAACTTCTGATCTTTCACTTGTTTCTGATTGGGGCAGAGAAAACCTGGTTTTGTTCAATGCCTCAAAAACTCAATTTCTACAACTATCTACTCGACATAACCTTATAATAAGGAAAAATGCCTTCCCCCTCCTGCGGCCTCGCTGCACAAGACTTATTGAAATTCTCTCTCTCTCTCTCTCTCTCTCTCTCTCTCTCTCTCTCTCTCTCTCTCTCTCTCTCTCTCAGGGCCTGGCTCTCTCTCTCTCTCTCTCTCTCTCTCTCTCTCTCTCTCTCTCTCTCTCTCTCTCTCTCTCTCTCTCAGCATCTGGCAGAGAGAGAGAGAGAGAGAGAGTGCTCTGTAAGGTGACATGCATTCTTAGTTGAGTGAGAGTCATAACTTCTCTATTCCTGCATTGATCACCTCACCTTTGTTTGTCCCGGTAGCTTCAATCAGCTGGACCTGCCTGTGTACGAGACCTACGACAAGCTTCGCCACTACCTGCTTAAGGCCATCCATGAGTGCTCTGAAGGCTTTGGCTTTGCCTAAAAGGGATAACTACTTCATATAATCTTTAATAAATTCATCTTCTGTAGAAAACTAATGTGATATTGGGACTTAAATGTGTTGGGTGTTTCCAGGAAAGCATTAGTACAACATCCTAGCATTGAAACAAATTATCAACAGTCAGCAATCACCTTAGCTTCCATTGTTTGAATTGGCTGCAGCAAGAGTGATTTAGCAATGTATTGGCTCTGTAGCCAGGCTTTGGAGCATTAGTACACGTACTTTTCACTGAGTACTGTTTGGAGCTCTACATGATGGCCATCTCATTTGTTTATAGCCTAGCTTAGGACAATTATTCCAAGATGTGCATATACTCATTTCAAACAAAAATTGTAATCTATAACTTGTAATTATCTTTCTTTTGAATGGCTGTTTCAGCATAACTGGTTGGAGATTGTTAATAAAAGAATGTCAAATACAGAAATTTTTGGGATTTATACTTCCAGAAAGTGAAGATGTGATAGATTTTGTGAGGTTTGATTTTTCATACTAATTATATTCTTACTTAAACTTTTCCGACACTTTTAGTTTTACTGGCTCGGCTCCCAGCAGGAAGAAAAGTTTTTTAAGTTGATGCTACAAAATTTATTATAATGTTATGACAGTAACAGATTATTTTATGGTTTTTAACTTGGTTGCCCTTTGTCCCTCACTGAGCAGAAGCAATGGCCGCCTGGCCTTGGCATGGCTTGGCACGGCCAAGCCCCGCTGCTCACAAGGCTTTGTGTCAGTCATGGCTAATAATGAACCACCTTCCCTTGAAGCCTATTCCAAACTACCCATGTGAATTTATTGAAAAGGTAACATTTATACATATGTTCACAGTATACATATACACACCTTCCATTAGTATTATCACTGTGCTGTATATTCTGGCCTCACAACTGCTGTACATACAATTACAGAAATACACTGGTATATCTAATGTGATATATTTACATTTAGGGCTGTCTAATATTGCTACAAAATATTGATCAACATTAGAGATAATTAAGGAGCAAGTGAAGGACTTGTAAAGATGTAGGCAGGTTTCCATGAAACTTCAAGTGGGCTGTTGAAATTGTCAATTATTTATTTATTTCCTTATTATATTTTACTTTTTTCCAGTTTTCCATTGAACAGTATTGAATTGTGAGTTCATTTCCAAGGCCTGGGAAACAATTTGCTGCTCTCATTATATAGATATGTATTTCTATATATATATATGGCAAAATTTTTGTTTCACTATTTAATATACAAGTCCAGTATTGGCATTTCTGGGTGTAGGTGATGGGCATTTGGCTAGGGCTCAATAGGAAGGCATGTAAAGTATGTAATATTTAATATTTACAAATAGCATACTATCTGTCGACTAGTTTCTTTCATTAAGAAAGATTATTTTAAGTTTTGTGTTAAGTGGGTCAATATATAATTTTCTTTTTATTTGTCACGATATATAGTCACTGATTTCTCAATTTATTTTCTCACCGTTAAGCCCAAATGTTATATAGTGTATTTTATCACATATGCAAAGAACCATTCTTCTACTTTACCATGTTGGCATTAAAATACACAGTATTAAAATGATCCTTATTGTTTCTCATCTCACTCATCCTCCACGGAAAAGTCTCTAAATTTATCTTGCGGCAAGTCTTTCTCCTTGCAGCCAGAAAAGTAACCCTTCACTGTCCTGCAGAACATGAGAACACTAGGCCTGGTGCAGGAAACTGTCAGGCCTACATGTTGCAGGCCCTGCATGAAGCATAGGCCTACCTACCATTACCTTCTGACATCCCCATTTGTCATCCCATCCATACACCATTCCCATCTGTTATCCCATCCATGCACCATTCCCATGTCATCCCATCCATACCATTCCCACCTGTCGTTTCCATACATGCCATTCCTATCTGACCTCCCCATTTATTCCCCATTCCCATTTGTCACCATCCATTCATATATCTGACCTTTTAACCCCTTGAGTACCATAATGCATTTTCAAATTAATTCTGGTGACTATTTGGTGATTTTATACAGCTTCAAAAACTTGTGTTGGGATTGAAATAGTGAAGACTGTGGCCATTAATCTTTTGACCTTCACAGACCCTTCTTAATGGGAATAAAATCGTCTAATACACAAAACTCAAGGTAGAAATGTGGCGCAGTGTTGAAGGAGTTGTGTCCCAATGACTCAACACTGAATCACTGAGGCCACTTCATTCATCTCGCACTATTTAAAGAACAATTTCATTTTTTTTTTTCTCTAATTAAATCAATTTCATGCTTAAACCTTTTGTGTTACGGTATGCCATTAAGTAATAGTAAGAATTTCATGAGGCGATATTACAAGCGAAAATAAAAAAGGACAAAATATACGAACATCTATGCGCGCGCGCGCGCACACACACACACACACACACACACACACACACACACACACACACACACACACACACACACACACACACACATTACCAGGTCGGGAGATACCTGTCGCAGAACTACACAAAGAGAGCGTGGAGAGAATGTTGCCTTCCTTGTCGAACTCCCCCTCCCCGCCTCTTCTTCCTCCACCTCCTCCTCCTACTCCTCCTCCTCGCGCTTGTCCCCAACCTGGCGGCCACGTAAATGAGCTGTCACGCACCGCCACCTCCTCCTCCTCCTTCACCTCGCATCGCCCCCACCATAACACTTCTCTTCTCCTTCAGACAACTCCTCCTCCTCCTCGTCCTCCTCCTCCTCCGTCGTCGTCGTCTCCCCCACGCCGCCATCACCACCACTCCTTGCTTTCCTCCTCCTGAACTTCATAATAATTTCTGCATGCGAAACCTCTCCTGTTTTGCTTTGATGTTGTAATAGTATTTGGCAAAACAACATTCACTACTACTACTACTACTACTACTACTACTACTACTACTACTACTACTACTACCACTACTACTAAGAAAATTTACTAGCAGAAACAGGTAGGCGGTGGAAAGAAAGTCGTGGATCATATTGATAAGAGGAAAGAAAAATAGTAGAATGTAAGGCACGCTGCTCTCTCTCTCTCTCTCTCTCTGGTCACCGCTCCTCTTCACGTAATAAACACTATACCACTCTTACACGCAAAATACAAGCCAATATGCAAGCACTTGGTAATGGGAACAGACAGAATGAAGCTTGATATCCCAACTAACATTAGTATTGAGTGACGCTAGAGCGGACCACGTTACACATTAAGAGACACATTGACAGTAACGAGACGCGGAGTTGACAGAGGAACAACTGCGATAGAGGGAAATTGGACATGAGAAACAGTAGATAGACGAGATATAGGGACGAGAAATAAGACGTGTATTTTTCTAAGGGAACATTACTAGTACGCACACACACACACACACACACTAAGTCACAGGAAATTAAAGGGAGAAATGGAAACTCGAAATATAAAATGAAGAGGGATAGAAACAAGGAGAGTGCAGCTGGGTCAAGAGTTTCAAGGGGTATTAAGAGAGAGAGAGAGAGAGAGAGAGAGAGAATTTACGTGGCATTGTTGTTGTTGTTGTTGTTGTTGTTGTTGTCATATTATTATCATCATCATCAGCAACATTAGCATTACTATCTATACTACTACGACCACAACAACTACGACTACTACTAGAAGCACTATTACTACCACTACTACTACTACTACTACTAGAATACTACTACTACTACTACTACTACTACTACTACCTCTATATCTATCATTATCATTGTTTAAATATTCGTGTGTGTGTGTGTGTGTGTGTGTGTGTGTGTGTGTGTTATCTGGGTATACTGGACGGATATCCTGTGACCTGCTTGACATAAATAATTATCTCTCTCTCTCTCTCTCTCTCTCTCTCTCTCTCTCTCTCTCTCTCTCTTCGTAACTCTGAAACTATTTCCATTGCTTTCTTTCAATGGCATTTTCACTCCTCTTCTTATCTTCCCTTCCTCTCACCTCTCCTTATCTTCTCCCCTTCCGCCTTCGTTCTTTACTTTGATTCCCTCTTCCCCCTTCTCCTTTTCCTCCTCCTTCTCCTCCTCCTCCTCCTCCTCCTCCTCCTCCTCCTCCTCCCTCCTCCTTCTCCCTCCAGTTCCTTTCTCTTCCTTTTCTTTTTCATCCATCATATCCTTTCTTTTTCTCTTTCCCTCTCTCACTTTTGCTTCCATGTATAGTCTTGGCATCTCTCTCTCTCTCTCTCTCTCTCTCTCTCTCTCTCTCTCTCTCTCTCTCTCTCTCTCTCTCTCTCTCTCTCTCCTTGTTGCTTCCCTATTCGTCTCCTCTTCTCTGACACAATAACCTCGGAGTCTCTCTCTCTCTCTCTCTCTCTCTCTCTCTCTCTCTCTCTCTCTCCCAGTCATAACGGTAACATCAAGACAACTTTCCTCAGTTTAATAATAAAGATAATAACATTTTTTCCCCCGTTGTAATAAACGCAATAGTCTCTCTCTCTCTCTCTGGTGCACCCTTTCTTTAATTTAATTTTATTCCTTCCTTTATATGCGTTAGTGTAATCATGTTGCTTACCACAAACAGTCTCGTTTGGGGCAACAAGTCTGCTACTTTGTGGAAGATTATTTTCCTCTCTTCTAATTGTGTAGTTTCTCTCTCTCTCTCTCTGTTTTATTTTTCCCTATCCGATTTATTTTTTTCATATTCTTTTTCCTTTTTTTTCACAATAAGTGAGATTTACTTCTAACTGGAGGCTGAATTCAGTATAAAGTAAGAAGCATTGTGTTTTTTTGGAGGCGAGCTAAAAGATTCTATAACTTACACCAACTGAATCAACGATATGATAAACTTGCGAGACTGTTACAAGAAAAGTATGTGATCTTTTTACCAGGGAGCGTGCGGGCTACGTGTGAGCGAGGGAGGGAGTGAGAGAGAATGTTTGACTCAGTTCCATGTGTTATACGGAAAGTTGTGACAAGCCTTGGTGAGTTATGGGGTAGCAGAGCACGAGGCAGTTTTCCGAGGCTGAGAAAGACCTAGTTACGTAAGTGAGAAGATCAATATTACATGCAAAGCCATTTACTTTGATCTAGAACTGTAAAATGATGGATGGAAGTGGCGATTTTTACTGGTGAAAAGATGGCGGCTGTGAAAGACTTATCTATATGATTTTAAAGGCTCACTGTCTTAGTTTACTGTGTTTTTGGTGACGCGCATTTGTTTCAGGTCAAAATTATATAGTTCTCAATAATCAAATGTCCTTATTTTGGCAGTGATCGTTCTTACAAACCTCTCGTCTTCTACTCCAGCCCTGCCTCTCTCCTGCCTCCTCTACATTACACACAGCCCATGTCCACCAATCAACAGTCTATTCTCCTCTTAAAACTCGCTATTTACTGGACGAAGATTATGAGTTTCCTGTTCCCTTTCCTTATATAATCTCCTCTTCCCGTGTCCCCTTTCTCGTCCTCTCCCTGTGCCTCCTCTACAAGTGGCCAGTCACTTTACAATACTGCCAGAGTCCACTAAACATGTGTCCATTATTCTCTTAAAACTCAGTTAACTCGACCAACAACCCTGATTTTCTCATTCCTTTCTGATTCCTTTCCTTACATACCTCTCTTGTCTCTGTGTTCCTTTCTCGTCCTCTCCCCACCTCGCTCCATGCAACAGGAGGCTGACTGACTGGCTGGCTGGCTGGGTGGGTGGCGGGCCGCGGGATGACCACATGAAACCAGACCAGACCAGAAAGGGCAAGACCGAATGGCAACAATTTTCCATGCGAGAGATAGCGGCCAAAGAGAGGAGGAAAGGAAGTAGGAGAGGGAACGATGGTCTGAGCTTCCCGGTATTCCACGCTCTGCACATCATGATCTGTCCCCTCGCCTCCTCATCTCTCCTGCCGCGGTACACACTGACAGACTCAATACCGCCCCCACTACCCACCCTCCTCCTCTTTCCCCACTCCCTCCCTTCCTTCTTCCCAAGCCGTCGAGTGCCGCTGAAATAGAAAAGGGAGCCATTTCAGGAAGATGTGCAAGCAACCTCCTCGTCGTCGTCCTCCTCCTCTTCGTCTTCCTCGTCCTCGTCTCCTCCTCCTCCTCCTCGCTCACGTTTCATTTACTTGGATGCATCAGTATTGCTTCCCTCCAATGCTCTCCTTTAATTATTCACCCGCGCGCGAATGCTGGTTTATTTGTTTATTTTTTTATGTTGCAGTTTGCGTGCATCAATAACTGAATATATACGTTAGTCCCTTTACGTATAAATAAATTAATTAATGCATAGATTAGCCGGTAAACAAATGAAGGTTCACGGGTGCGCTCACACACACACACACACACACACACACACACACACACACCTACTCGTATATTTGCACACTAGCACTCTCTCCCTCCTGTAGATCATGTTTCATCTACTATTTGCTTACTGACTTCCTTACATGCTTGGGTAGCCACGTATGTATGTGTGTATGTATGCAATATTCAGATAAATGTGATGATGATGATACTATTACTGCTACTACTACTGCTGCTGCTGCTGATGCTACTACTGCTGTTACAACTTCTGTACGCTTTATTTACGTTATCAGTCAGCGTGTGTCTGTGTCTATGTTTCAACTTATCTATCTATCTGTCATTTGTTATCTATTTACCTACCTATCTGTCTGTCTGTCTGTCAGTTTGTGTGTCTGTCTATCTCTCTATCAGTCAATTAATCAATCAATCTCAATCAATCAATGTTTCCACCTTTCCGTGCGTCAATGTTTCCATATTTAATCATCCTTATATCTGTCTCTTTCCGTCTCTGCCAGTCCCTCCATCTGGACAGCCGGCCTGATTAATACATAGATAGATATCAGCCTTTATGAAAGAGTATTCTCGTGTTAAAGTAGAGCGGCGGGGTCTGACTCCTGTGGGCCGCAGCAGCAGACAAGCCCCGCCCCTGGCCCTGAATGTCACTCCTTTTAGACTGACTCGGTACTTTACTATATGAAAAAAAAATAAGTCACGGTTTGTCCCTGGGTGAGTGAGGAGCGCGGCCGGTGCCCCTGCCGCCCTGATCTACAAGTCATTGCATTGCCGCACTGCCCCTTTAAGCTTCCAGATTCATCGCAAGTTGTCCCTATACGCGCATTCCCATTTCTACGTACAAACGTACCTTCACGGAGTCTTAGATGTCTTTAACTAGCATGTAATGAAGCAGCTCGAGGCAGGCGTGTTGAGGCCGTGGCTGGCGGGGCGTTGCGCGCACTCCACTCGCCCTACCCCGAGTCGAGGCAGCATCAGCAGCAGCAGCAGCAGCAGCGCGTGAGCTCACTCAGTGTCCTCTGAGCCGCGAGAAGGGAAGGTGCTGTGTAACTTTCAGTGGTGCTTGGTCGCCGCCCCCCAACGCCCACCTTGCCACCCGTGTTCCCAGCCCATGCCGTGAACCATGGCGAGCGCTAAGTCCGGCGTGCATGTGCTCAAACTCAAGCACATCACTGTGCCGCAGCAGCTTCAGGATGGGGACAAGTTCGTCAAATGGGAAGAGGTGAGTAACGGAGCAGTTGCCACTGCCACCCCCACCACTGCCGCCGCCGCCGCCGCCGCCACCGTTCTCGCCTCCACCACCACCACCAATCTTGCACACACGCACGCACACAAACACGTAGACAGACACACAAACGCACACACAAACACACACGCAGACCTCCATTCGTGTACCTTGGCCTCCACGTCCCACATCTCGCCTCCGCCTTGCTTGTGCCACGGTGGAAGGTGGAGGCCATCCTGTGTGTCTGACTGGTGGCCCCTTTGTTCCTCCTCCTCCACCTTCTCCACCTTCACCACCACCACCACCACTACCACTGCCACTACCACTACCACTACCTTACTGCCTCGCCTCACCCACGACCGCAGCCCGAGTGACGGAAAACTGATGACAGTCTAGAAAGTGAGAAAAGAAAGAGTTACATTCTTGAAAGCAAAGGGTAGAGTACATACGAGGTGGATTGCTCTCTACTCATACGTGTTGCAGTGTTGTGTTGTGTTGGGTGCACAGCTTGACCCTGAGGAAATGTGTGTGTGTGTGTGTGTGTGTGTGTGTGTGTGTGTGTGTGTGTGTGTGTGTGTGTGTGTGTAGGAGTTTTCGTTGCATCATTTCGCTCTGCAGTTGGTCCGAAGAGGTGACGGCGGTAGTAGTAGTGGTAGTGATGGTGGTGGTGGTGAGAGCACAGAAGGGTAATGAGAGCGAGCGGTCGGGGCATGATACGCATAACTAGCACCGCCACCACCATCACCACCATCACCATCACCACCACCAGCAAGATGGCATTGTGACCTTGACAGAATGCTCATACACGAGTTGTTGGACACACACACACACACACACACACCTATAGTCTCTCTCTCTCTCTCTCTCTCTCTCTCTCTCTCTCTCTCTCTCTCTCTCTCTCTCTCTCTCTCTCTCCACAACAAACCTACCAGCCACTGTCACTCCCTCTCTCTTACTCTAGCATGGTGGTGGTGGGTGGCTGCTCTCTCTCTCTCTCTCTCTCTCTCTCTCTGGGCGGCTTGCACCTCGAGACATTTAAAGTACCGTTGTGGAGTTTTATTTATTTGTTTTTCTTTGGCCTGATGTTGACCAGGAGAGGCGAAAGAGACGCTAATGTTGCTTCTGTACTGTGTGTGTGTGTGTGTGTGTGTGTGTGATCTTTCGGAGCTACACGCCACTTTCCCTCATACGTAAACGCTAGCTAGAACCTTCAACTCTCTCTCTCTCTCTCTCTCTCTCTCTCTCTCTCTCTCTGTGTGTGTGTGCAGTGAAAGGAGTTTGGACTGGCTAGGTGGCTTGTAGAGAAAGAAAAAGAAGCTTAGTTGTATACAT